>NW_014577594.1:176012-180489 GCF_000485595.1 Priapulus caudatus
CTCTCTAGTTTTATATAACATCTGTTCATAGATATATATACAACACATACAACACATACAACACATACAACACATACAACACATATATGTGTTGTATATATCTATGATCTGTTACATGGTGTCTGACACAACCAGCGACCTTACGACCAAAGTTATGGTTTTGGTAGGTTTATAGCAGCACTACTATACGTGTCGTTTCTAACAATGCTATTCACCTATCATAATCATCTACTCACGGGTGCTACCTTTGGTCTAATTTTGGTTATGGTTATGATTGTTCGAACAACACCTCCTTGCTTTTCCTAGTAGCAAGTATCAGCTTGTAAATTGTTATTTTAAAAACTTATATTGATAAATCTTTTACTTTTACGTGGAGAATTGTGGAAATTAATTTGCAAGGTTATTTTGAGCCCTGATATATGTATATGTGTATATATGTATGTACATCTAGATATCTACGCACACAATCACATGCGTACATGCACATGCAACCACACACACACAGTTATCTACCTGTAGTTTGTTGATGAGAGAATTATCAACAGCTTGTGCCAATGTGTCTGGAGATCGTAACAGTAAGGTGGCGGCCTCTGGTGGCTGTACAGCTTCAGAATTTCCTGACATATCCGGCCGATAATCGCAGCCTTGGATCCCTGTATACACCAGATCAGAAGAAAACATTTACAACATGGTAATGACAGATAACCACGCATTGTTGCCAAAAAAGAATATATAGCAGATTACAGCAAAACAAAGTGCCAATAGTATTTCTAAATGCACAAACTGTCATAGCTCTTTTCACGAAGCCTCGACCATGTGACTTTCGTTTAACGAACACAAAAAAAAACGTTCACTTAATTTCAAACGAATAATTACTCTATAAAAAGGGTCAAAGCATCAATCATCATCGTGTTAAAATATACAGTAGCTCGCAAAGACTGGTGATAGTTACAATGCAGCATACACCTCACTCTTTATATTTGCTATAGATCTGCTTGCATTCTGTGAACATTATATGCCCACCATGTCAAGCATCAGGCACCCAGGTGAGTGTGTTTGTAAACGTGCAAGATTGCCACGGAAAGTCGCGAGTACAGACGTGATAACGCGAGTGATCGGAAGGGCCGGGACAGGTGAGCAACAGGTCATGTGAGTTGGTTGTTAAAATAAACAAAAACCCGTCTCCATGACGATTACGACGTCATTCAGTGGTAACAGCCTGCGGTGGATTGAAAACCTACATTAACGACTTCTAATGTATGTATCGCTCATCAGACAATCATTGAGAATGCATGCATATTGTTCATCAAAGAGGCATGATGATATAGTAACTATATTATATACACGTATGACGCCATCACATCACCATTCTGCAGTCAGTATAAAGCATCATGTAAACTTTGCAATCACGTAACAATGTCAGCATAGCACCTACTTAGTTGTATGATATATACAGTAACACCATGTGTTAAGATTACTCAGTGTACGGTAATTTGCCTATACAGTTTTTAAATGAAGACCAATATGCTCAGAATACTAAACGTAAATTTGCTCGCAATCTTGACACTAAATAAGTTCATTCGGTTGGTAGACTAATATATATATAACAGTGTTCATTTTTACTCAACCGTAAAGATTGGAAACGTACCGCTTACGTTTCGCCTCCTGCCAGGAGGCTTTCTCAAAGCTAACTGATGATTATCAGTTTTGACCACCAGATGGTGTGGTGGTCAATAGCTTAGTCCACACGTGACTAAGCCTGTATACCCCCTCGTCCCGGTTGACGTTCGGGGTCTTGCGGATCCAGATGGCCTCCTTAATCCAATGCCTGATTTTGATTGGCTCGCGATCGATGATCTTCGAATTATCCCAATCGATGGTGTGTTTGTCCTTCACTACATGGTCAATGATCGCGGATTTGGTGATTTCGGTAGCCGACTGTTTTCGTTGAGCCCTTGTGAACGATTTGGGTGCTACGGTGTCTAAGTCCTTTTTGTGTTCTTTAAGGCGGGTTTCAAATTTTCGGCCGGTTTCTCCAATGTAACTTTTTTTTAACTTTGCTCGCAAGACATTTACAAGAAGAACGAAATAGGTTTGTCTACTCAAGAACTTGGTGTGCTCAATCGCTGTGAATATAAATCATGTAATACATTATGTAGCCAGCTGACAACATGTTGGCTAGGCCAGCTTTGAAGTGTACCACTAGCCCATTAGACACAATCTGACTGTAAGTGTAAGAGGAACACATGCACTCATGACGCAGCATGTACAACATAAGTGTTCTTGCAATCACTGCCCTGGATACAGTTAATCGCAACTAACAAAATGTTTCTCATTAATCACTTCTCCTTCTTCGTCGAGAAGAATACCTGATTATATCCAAAATTTTTTATCCCCGCAGAATATTCACCCTTTGGTGAGTGCGCCGAGGTAAGAATCTATTGGGAATCGGCAATTTTTTCCCAGATGCATTTTCTTTTCCCCAGTCACAGCTATCCTGGATGCTTCAGTACTGCAGGACTGAAGGCTGAAGCGTAAAGGAGCTGTAAATTGTAATACCCTGTGTCTGATGGTAACCATTACTGATGTGATGATAACAGTTAACACAGTCACAACAATGGAGCATCTTTCCCATGTCGGAGTTTGTTGACCATTGCCGAAGGATTCCAGATGGAGGAATCACAATCGAAAATCGGTCAAAAACTTTAGCCTGCTTTTTTAATTAACAACTCGATTGCATTCGCGGCATTTAGATGCAGCAATAAAAACAAGAGAATGATTGGTAAATCGTGCCAACCAGATTGGATTGGCCTACAACTATGCAACATCAAAATTCAAATTCCGATGTTGCAAAAGGGAGCTGGAAGTTAAAAATGGTTTCAGTTTGCAAGAAAAAATTGCCAGGGTTTACTGACCGGGGTTTGAACTCACACCCCTTTGGCTTTGCTGCGCAGGTAACCACAGGCACTTGGAATGTCTCAATAAAAAAAATAATGGTAAATAAACACGAAATGTATTTAGTTACTCTCTTATTCGTGTTGTTTGTGCACAGCGCGGGCGTGCGGTGTACTTGTGTGTTGCAGATGAGCATTTGACTGGCATTTACAGGTGATTATAGGCGAAATCTGGATCTGGATAGTTGTAAATTGATTAGTCTGATTACAGATTATCTATTTACTGTTTACTATTAACAGTTACTCTCTCTTATCTTCAGTCTCTATTTACAGATTAATCTGAAATAGAGTAGAGAAACATTAAGACTTTGGTAGTAAATACATTTCGTGTTTATTTACCATTAATTTTATTGTATTATTGAGACGTTCCAAGTGCCTGTGCGTGTAACGACTCGAGGTGGGCAAATTAGCCGGACCAGTCTGGCAGTCAAGTCAGTACGTGTCAGACAGTAGCTCTTTTCGGGGTTATCAAACAACGAAAATACATCAACTGTTCGCTATCTTTTGTTATTACCTCAACGACGCATTAAACTTCCTCGGCGTGCAGGTTCGATCTTTGCGAACAAGAAGACAAATTTAGCCTCAACAAAATATAGTTTTGAACATTTTGAAAACCGTCGCGTCCCAAGTTTCCAATATATCCCACAATGCATTGGCACTATATGCGTTGACTCACACCATGTCCCTTTATTACGTTAAGATTTAATAGCATGAAAAGGAATATGTACCCATCTATAGCTAATAGTAATAGTTAATTTTGTTGTCCTGTCGGATGTGGTGATTGGTGTATTTTGCGACGTAGGAGAAAATTCGGCTCTAATTCGGCTTTGATTGGCTGATTGGGTGTGTGTGTCAACGCATGCGCTTTTGTTTTCAACACATAATGGTGGTCGCGAATGTTGTTTTCGTGTTGTCTCAACAATGATGTTTGAAGAAGTGCAGGCTAGATAGTTGTTGCTATCGAAATGACTTTATTTAATTACGATATCGTGTGGTACACGAATATGAAACTGTGAAAATAATACCAATGGAATGCGTAAAAAACTCGTTAGCGAGCTACTCAAGTTGGCATGAAAAAGGCTTCTAAAACGACATCGTCCAGTTCAACTCAATACGCCCCAGTTTATACGCAGTCTCCTTCTTCTCGGTCCGAGGAGGATATTAATAAGAATATGGCGAGACCGACACGAAAATGGGAAGTTTTTCCCGGAAGAAACAGGTTTTGTTGCGATGGAAGATTCATGATGGCTCGACAACTCGGCATATTTTACTTCACTGTGTTTTTAATAGTGGCAACATGTGCTTTATTCTTTTATTTTGAGTAAGTACATTGAAGGGTTTGAGGTTTAAGCTAAATAGGCCTACTTTTGCGAACACCGCATGTTATTGTTAAGCACCCTTATGTTAAAATACAACTTGTATAATTTACCCTTTATGCTTTATTTATAGTAGGTCTCAGGGTAGCTCTAGCCTCTAGTACTATAGCCCGCGTACATTGACTGCCGCAGGGCTATAGAACATTG
>NW_014577594.1:180499-193010 GCF_000485595.1 Priapulus caudatus
TAGAGTTCAATGCAAACCAAATTTCAGAGTGCTATTTTCGTGCACGCGAGCTTGAAAACTAGCCCCCGAAAAATAAATAATATTTTTTTCCCTGAACCACACACATGTGCTCTCTGTTCATGCAATAGTTACCGTGTCATATCAGTGATCAGCATCACTTCACCTGGCTTCTGCACCTACCTACCACTCATACAGAAAACTCCCTTAAGAAAATCGCCAGTGTTTCCTTCATCCTTCACGCAGAATTCATTCAGAACTAACAATGAAATGCACGGCATGTGACCACGAGATGCGGACAGCATCGCCGCCCCCCACACCATCAATATGAATGATTCGGGACAGGAGGTAAAGCCCTGCACTGACAAGACCGACGAGTTCTACGTACGGGAAAGCGAAATCTTAAAGTAGGCGACTGGATGAGACTGCGACAAAACCTCGAGGTGATACCAGACTTTAGGCGACTGGTCCTTAGGTACCTTAGGTAGCCTTAATAAGCCCCCTGCTACATAAGACACTATGCAATATAAAAGGCTTGAGAGTGAGAGTAGAAGCCAGACCTCAGGCAACCACCTTCCTAGAATAAAAACCCTCTGCCGCGTTGGAGACTTGAGAGCATCATCGGATGCTCTCCCCCACCTCCCCCTCCCCCCGCGTGTACCATCGCGTACCCTCCCCCCCGTGTAACCCTGAGGCAGTCATCATCATCACCTGCAGGCTCCTCCTCCTCCTCCTCCTCCTCCATGTCACGATGAGCTTGCTCTATCGTCGCCGCAAACTCCGAGAGCAGACGCTCAGCCTTGTCCGCTGCCTCCATCCTGTCCGTACGCACCCACGTTGTCAGGTCCTCCTGCTCCTCCCCCTCCTCCTCCTCCTGCTCCTCCCCCTCCTTCTCCTCCTCCTCCTCTCTCTTCTCCTCCTCCACCGTCCACACTAACGTTGTCAGGTCCTCCTGCTCTTCCTCCTCTTCCTCCGCCACCGTCCGCACCCACTTCGTGAGGTCAACCTCCTCCTCCTCCTCCTCTGTCCGCACCCAGGTTGTCAGGTCCTCCTCTTCTTCCTCCTCTCTCTCCGCCCACAGTGTGTTCACCGCTTGCTCCCACGTGGCGCCACCTACCGACGTTTTGTGAGCCATTTTGAGTGGGACCTGTCAGGACCCGGTGTTGCTGCAAAATCCAGCCGACAATGTTCTATAGCCCTGCGGCAGTCAATGTACGCGGGCTATAGTACTAGAGCTAGTCTCAGGGGAGAGATACCGGTAGTGAATATAGAAATAAGTTGTGGATATAGAAATCAGTTAATCCTAACCCTAACCCTAATCCTAACCTTAACCCTATCCCTAATTCTAAAATAAAACAAAATTAGCCAAAAATAATAAATAATAAAATAAATAAGAGACAAAATTAGCCATTCAGAGCTGTCCCCTAGCGGATCACTATCTCTCCCCTGTGCAAAATTCCTTTATTTAAAGAACTACTTTACTCGGTGTAACAAACTTGCATTCCTGCAGGCTACCGAGTATTGTTGACTGTTGTAATGTGATGGGAGTGTAGCTGAAAGTTACTTTCTTGCTTCCTGCTACGTGTGTATCGAAGATGGGTCACTGTAGTTTTAGGCCCTATTTGTACCTATAGAAAGTAACTAGGAAATCAAACCCAATAACATGAATACATGATAGGGAATATGTTTGGCTTTAGCAGGATGCTGTTTATGACTCGCATTATTATGTATGCAGGATCTTATCAATATTTCTACGAACATATCTGTACAATGAACATGAACGGCTGCTATACCAGCTGGCTCCATAATCATGCCGTTTCACAAGTTTCTACAAATGGCAGAAATAAATGGCATAAGTAATGTGCCATCTATTCGTTTTTTATGCACATGACATAATTCTTTAGTTATAGCAAGAACAACAAACTTATCTACCAATGACAGTCATTGGTAGATAAGTTTGTTGTTCTTGCTATATAACTAAAGAGTAGTGTAAGGTCAAGTCAGTCTTACATATTACTACAATACGTTGTCGAAATCGTGCAACAAAGGCAAACAATGTATTTACTAAACTATGGATGTTATTTTATCAATAATGAACAAGTTTTTGGTCTGAAGTGGTTCCTATGTAGTGGCAACTTTCAATTCCTGAAATGGCTTTAATGCAAGAACAACTGGTGTAGTAGTCTTTTATCTTTGCTGTATATATGTGCTCATTACATTTCCTAAACCAGTGGAATAAGTTGCAGCCAACAAATTTTAAAGGCAGTAGACTGTATCAGAAAAGAAGGTTCCTTATCATTTTAACAATAGAGATTCAGGTTTCTGGGTGAGTTTTTCTTTTATCTGTGGCTGCTGTGCGAGACTAGGTGATTATGTTTTGCGACGTGATGTACGACTGAGTTTTCCCAGTGATGCAGGAAGTGACTCATACTGTCAGACGAACTTGATTTACCAGTGCAGTTGTGTGAAATAGGGCAAAATGAACGGGTGGTTAACCTAGGGGGTAACATACCTGTCAGATTATGACACTCTCTCTATAGAAGAGTATCAGTCTCAGAGCTCGAGGTATATACATGTGTCTTGAATTTGGAATCTTGATCAGTGGTAGCAATTAGTTTGAAAATTTACAGGCCAGCCGGGTCTGTAGGTAAGGGATTTTACAGGCCCGCCAGGCAAATTTTATAGGCCGGGGACGGTTTTGCATACTGGGGGTGGATTTTCTACGGGCCCGTTGGGCTTGTTAGTATTAGAAATTTCAGGCCCGAGCCTTATAATACGGGCATCGGGCCCCTTATGATTTCGACCCATGTTGATACTTGTCTCCACTGCGAGAGGCAAGCAAGCAGCCTGTATTATGGTTAAGACTGACAATATTATCTTGAT
Source organism: Priapulus caudatus (assembly GCF_000485595.1). NCBI lineage: Eukaryota > Metazoa > Priapulida > Priapulimorpha > Priapulimorphida > Priapulidae > Priapulus > Priapulus caudatus. The sequence goes on from NW_014577594.1 coordinate 183,380, forward strand.
GGAGGTGGTGGGGAGCTAAACATTGGGTGTTGTGTTTGCAAAATAGATTTGTACATTTTAATGGCTAGATTTTTAACCTAATATATATGTCAAGAATTATGTAGTACAGTGGTAAATGTAGTCATATGTTTCACCTAATTAAAAATGTCATTTTAAAATAATAAATCCACTGATCACTACATATTGTGTTACCAGGTTAAAGGATATGCTACTAAGCAAATTTTAGAGCTGTTAAAAAATAAGCTATATATATGTAGTGCAGCTACATGAATTTTTAGGGGGAAGAAAAGTAAAAATTAACCTCAAGATTGTGTTTCAGCTGTCCATTTTTAACAAGGGAGTTGACGGCAGCGATTCCCGTGATAGCAGCCGTGTTGTTTTTGTTCACCATGGCAACACTGTTGCGCACCAGCTTCAGTGACCCAGGAGTGATCCCTCGGGCAACACCGGACGAAGCAGCCGACATAGAGAAACAGATAGGTAGCAATAGTCCATGCTTCTGTGTGTGTTGCCGTCACACGCTAAAAACAACGGCTATTGGAAAAATAATATTTAGATTAAATTCTAGTGGAAACAATCTGTGAGCGGTTCGTTAGCCGTATATTGTAACGTGAATCGATGTGGAACTGTGAATTGTTAATACCAACAATGCCAGTGAAATATGCTAGGGTCACATTGCTCATCTCGGCTAAAAATCGGTACATGTATACAGACATTTCGAGAATTCTTTAAATCCGCAATATGCGCATCCAACCGCTAATTTCTCCAGTACTAGACTAGCAAATACTTTGTGTCATGCATAATCATACTACCTTATGACAAAATAAACTCTAGTTCCTCCCATTTCACTGCGCGTTGTCTTATAAAAGCCTTTAAAGGTATTTGAAAATACCTCCAATGTTGTTCAAATTCTACGATGTTGTTGACACGTTTGCGTTGCTCTGCCAAGCAACCGTACAGCGGGTGCAACCCGTAGCAACATGTGCCGTCACCTAACCGATTCGGGGCTAAATTGTTTGGCAAACAATTCGGCGTTGGCGCCGGATTGACAGATTTCGCACCTCTTTCTTGTGGGTTTTAAGCAAACGCGCAGTGAAATGGGAGGAACTAGAGTTTATTTTGTCATAAGGTAGTGTGATTATGCATGACACGAAGTATTTGCTAGTCTAGTACTGGAGAAATTAGCGTTTGGATGCGCATATTGCGGCTTTAATAATCGACAATTTTTTGAATTTTGTACATGAGATGATCATAGTTGTGAATGCAATCGCATATCCACACCGTTCGTTCCATAACAATATACAGTAATCAGGTTACGAGGCAGTTGCGTGTGTTTGAGAAGTAATCACGGGGTGGTCGGTGCGTGTGCTTGTGCGTCACGTCAGCTCTGCAGAAGCTGCGAACCATATAAGCGTAAAGTTCACGGTTCAAAGGGTGATTTGGCTCGTTAATTGCATGGGGACTGTGAGGGAACCTGGGGGCAGGGCTGTGCCACGCAACTATTGATCTAGTTGCCCTTCAACAAATTAAAATAAACACCCAGATACCGGTGATTCTGCTGCGATGGTGTAGTAGTTATCACAAGCCCATCCTCACAGACACTGTAATGTGAATCACACATGTAAGGCCTAAGATAAAATATTGCTTGTTTCCCCTTTACCGACCGACTCGCCAAAACGCCACTACTCGACAGAGTTTATTGGCCGATTAAAACAAAACAAAAGTTATTTCGTTTCGCAAAAAAAAAAAAATCAAATTTGTTCTGCAAAAACATATACACAAAACAGAATATACAATATACATACACACATCTTGTCAAAACAAAATAAAAAAGATTTTTCACCTACCTACACAGTCGGTACCCTGAGAGGCGAGTAGGTAAAGGGGAAACAAACAATTTTTTAAGGGTTGCCTAATGCAACGATGAATGCTCAGTGGTGCTAGGAATCGTGCATGCATCTGTCGCGGAATTCCATGTGTCATGCAATATACACGGCACATCAATAATTTGGTTAATCCTCGGGAGGGTCTGAAGAGTAGTCAGCGTTCTCTCTGAAACACGAACAGTATCCCCGAGTCGTGGGGGTGCAGCGGTTGTTGTATCGCCGTGCGTGGCGTAGGTAAACCCACAATGCTGCTGCCTGGACTGTGTAAATGCCAAAGCACGTCGTGTACCAATCAGTTATGTGTATGTGACGTGTATTAATATACTTATGAAGCCTGGTGCCGAGTGCACATAATTCTACGTCAGGTACGATAAACAGTGCTGCAACATCTACCCTGTAAAAAAAATGGCCAAAAAAACGTTGAGAGTATCGTATGCGGAACCTTTGCGCTGCTGCTGTATCGCATATTTCTTGTTAATTAGCCAGCGCTCGTTGCAGCAACAGCAACGCATCGTGTGCTCGTACGTGCACGTGTATGATGCCCATCATACTATACCAAACAATAAATTATCCGCGGTAGATAAAATTTAAGCGCGGTAAAATTATTGCCCCTTTTACTCAATAAGAGGCATTGTTGCACATAATTTAACCGCAATAAAAATAATTTATCCAGGGGCAAACCTGTCGAACGCGCTGCATGCACGTGGAGCGTTGATGTGCGTGCGTGTAGAGCAGTGGTTCTTAACCTTTTTTGAGTCATGGACCCCTTTGAGAATCTGACAAAAGCTATCAACTCCTCCCGAGAAAAACGCACATAAGCACATAAACACAGTAATTTGTATGCGCCTGGTTTGCGGACTCCCTGAAGCCCATCCATGGACCTCCAAAGGGGTTCATGGACCACAGGTTAGGAACCCCTGGTGGAGAGCATGTGATGCCTGTTCATGTGTTTTCTGTCGTTTGTTCGCAGACGTTTCTAACGCGACGTCGCCGTCGTATCGGCCGCCGCCGCGTACCAAGGAGATCGTCATCAAGGGGCAGACCGTCAAGCTGAAGTATTGCTTCACGTGTAAGATATTCCGCCCTCCGCGGGCATCACACTGCAGCTTGTGTGACAACTGCGTCGGTGAGTGTGCGTGCGGGCGACGTGAGATGGGGGGTGGAGCGGGGCGGAGCGGGGCACCGTCTGGAGTGATGAAAAGTTTGAGTCGACATTTTATGAAAAGTTATGGCCACTGTTCGCTTTATGATATCAATAATGTGCTGAGAAAATAATTAACGTGATTGGTATGGGAAAAGAGGTGTACTAAAATATTTTAACGATTTCCACCAATCACTGGTTTATGCATCTCAGGCGGTGCACACTCTCGAATGAATGAATAAATAAATAAATTTATACGCCTACTTAAATAAAATTTTAACTACCGTATATGATCGCGTAATAACCGCGGGCGCCTATAAGCCGCACCTCAATTTGAATCGGGTAACCAAGTATTGCGCCTAGTTCAGGTATAAACCGCACTTAAATCGAGGTAATCTCGCCAGAAAATTTGCGGTGCAATTGTGAACGATAATGGGTGGAAATTGACAAAATTAGCATGATCATGTGACATGTCAACACAAGCAAGATCATTTTCTATCAGTAGTTAATACTACATTATCAAAACATATAGGCAAACACGATTTATGCATTTATTTAATGAACGTTAGATTCACCCATTATCGCCCCCGCGAGTGACAAGACTCAGCAACGATCGATGAACAAATATTTCCCCTCACGGTATGGCGCACTTATAAACCACAGAGCAAATACAGTGTTGAAATCTGAGGCCAAATTTGCGGTTATCACGCGAGTATATATACGGTAATCGTGCGTGAACCCAACCAAACTCTCATTTCTAAACGTATCATTTAAATGCGCATATCAAACTTGGTTGGTCCCATTTGCATGCTGGACGCAGAGCAATGATTGTTTATGGTTAACCGCAATAAAACTCGTTTGAGCTAATGATGGTTAATCTCTTTTCAGAGCGGTTCGATCACCATTGTCCGTGGGTCGGAAACTGCGTTGGCAAGCGCAACTACAGATACTTCTATCTATTTATAGTGTCTCTAGCATTCCTCTGTGTCTTCATTTTTGCGTGTGTTATCACACATCTTATCATTAGTAAGTATTCATACTTTCTCCTGCTAATATGTGGCAGTTCATTTATAAACAAAATGTTAGAAGTTGACCCATATGTTATTATTGTTAGTGGTACTGGAAGTAAAAGCTTACCTAAGGAGCCAGTGCCCAATTTTGTAATACGTACATGTTATTATATTAGAAGCAAATATTATATGCATGTGTGTAGTAGCAGTTTTGGGTGAGAATTTGTCACATCATAGAACTAGTATATATGTTTAGTTTTTCTGCTACTATTGTTTACTATTGTACTAGTTAAAGTTGAAGCTCTATTATATAGCTAAGCTAATGTGTAGTTATCTGGCGTGACATGCTCGATGTGTAACGAATTTCTTCTCCTTTCTTTAGTAACAAAGCAGCATGATTTTTTGCAAGCACTGAAGCAGTCGCCAGCAAGATATCCTTTTCATATGCAAAAATTTATCGTTTGCCGACATCATTTGCATTTAAATGCGTACTTTTGAGGCTGATTTTGTATCTGAATATCATCTATGAATATATAAATAATCAATTAAACTGATAATATAAACCGTTGGTAATTCTCCCCTTTCAGTTAATTAATTGAGTATACAGATTCCTAGTTGATTGCATTCTTTTATATTTCGGGGGGTTTCATAATTCAGGGTTTCATTATAGGCACAGTGGCGCATCGCCGTTGTCAAATTTAACATCGCTGTTGTGAAAATATTCTTGTATTTATCCGCCGTTGTCAAAATAGTGTCAACCCAAAATTAAATAGATCACCACGTGCTTCTTGCATATTTAGATTGCCATGTTGTCTATATTATATAATTGCCTACGGCTTTATAACTGCCTTTGAATCCATCATGCGCGTTTTTTTCCCAAACTGGCCATTACCTCCTTTATCTAATTTTCCCTCAGAGGAAACGCTGTAATTGCGTTTGTTTCTTGACTCCTCTGCACTATTGTCGAAGCTATCATATGTTTCTTCTCCGTTTGGTCGGTGTTGGGCCTGGCTGGCTTCCACACATATCTTACGACATCCAACCAGACCACTAATGAAGATGTAAGTTCTATCTTAGCTATGTTCATCATCTTAGCAGTACGCTGTTTTGTTGATGCACCGAGGCTTGAAATCTGTGCAAGTTAGTAGTTCCAATGATGTGGAAGCAAAGATTGATGCGTTTAAATAGAATTAGATCATTCGTATAGTAAATTCATTTGAAATACAGCAGTACTCCACATTTCAGCATTATGTTCAAGCAACTTATTCTACATAGCAATTTTATTGGTTAATCTGTTCTCCCCTAACACAAGCACAATTATAAATGCACGCGAACACTGTCAAACACACACACACACACACACACACACACACACGCACACACACACACACACACACACACACACACACACACACACACACATGCACACATACACCACTGGGATGGAAGTGGAGTTCAGAATACTCAATAGGAAACGTATTACTAGTTTCCATGTGGCATGAGTATACTGGACACAGGGGCACCGATTTCAGTAACACACACATTCCATAGTACACCCACTACCACACTAGTAGTGTTTGCTCTCAGAGCCAGACTCTGTCTAATAGGCTTTAAGCTAGCAGCACATTTCAAGCCGGGTCCTACCGACTTGTTGGCAGCTGTACTGCACATGTAATACATTAATTTTATTGGCAGTGATTGAGCAATGCCACATTTTTTTGGGAAGAAAACACCCCCTGCTTGTTCCTTTAAAAACCTATCATGAGAGAATTTACATTTCATATCCTATAGGTTTAGTGGTACTGGTAGTAATTATTCCATACGGGCGAATTTCCATACCTTCAGTAAAGTGGTCACATTTTGCAAAGACTGTATGGGTGCAAATTTGCGAAACCCGAGTTTCCCTATTGCACATTATTACTCTGTATGTGAGTTATGCCTTTGCATGTGCTGCCTCTGGTGGCTGTGACAAAAGATATGCTTTTGGATTTAAATTTTCACGCTTTTCAGTGCGAGAGCTGATGCTGAAAGTAAAATTATTGTTATCACGAGCAATTATGTAAATTTATGCATCCATATCATGATATCAATGTATACGTAATTTTACTAGAAGTTAATAGTGAAATCGTACATATATTGCATTGCTCTAGTATTTAAATGATTGAGAAGTAAAGCACCTAGTGTAAAACGTAGAAAAATCGACATCAAAAGTAGAACATGGTTCGTCACCTTGAGAAACGGCAAAAGTAAACGGCGTCACACATTAAAATAAACACTGTTCTTTGGAAATCAAGTTGAACTTCTAATTGATATTTGAAACAACAAAAACGTGGTATTTAGGATCATTCATACTCGGTAATGTTGAAAGCTACGTTCCCATTATATTTCAATTGTACATGTATTTTAATATTCAATGTGCAAACCATATTGTGCAATGTTAGGTGACAGCCAGAAGCAGCTGTGTTGTCACGTAATAATTTCTCGTTGCAGATTAAGGGGTCATTTTCTGCGAAGAGGGGGCAAGACAATTTTAACCCCTTCAGCCAGGGTTCTTTGGGTGGAAATTGCTTAGCTGTCCTGTGTGCACCAAACCCACCCAGGTAAGTTGGCTGGTGTCAAACATTGTCTAAACATAATCTTTGGTAGGCGTTAGTGACCACTCTAACAAAATGTGGGGCAAAATAAAAGCTGTAGTTAATCATTGATGGTTGTTGGTGACCATTCTCTAGCAAAATCTGGGGCAAAACAGGGGTCGAAATTAGATTTTTATTATGGTATCCATTCGGGATACCAGGTATTGAAATCTGGTATCCCGCACAAGAATCTGGTATCCCGCGGATATCGGGATACCGCTAATTTCGACCCCTGTCAAAATAACCCACAGTTAATGGTTGGTAGTGACCATACCTAACAAAATGTGAAATGAAATCACTTGTACTTAGTGATGTCACGATCATCGATTATACTCGATCATCGGTTGAACAGTGGCTCGAACCAAGCGCATGGTTATCAAAATTTATAATCAATTTCATCGAAAAAAAAAATAAAATAATAATAATATATATATATTTTTTTTTTAAACTTGAACTAGAAAACTGTGAAAAGTGATGAGAATCAGAGATATCATCGCTACTATACAAGTTATCCTTCATTAACATACATGTATTATACACACAGTAGTAAACAGTGCAAAACAAACAGTAAACAGGGCTAAACAAGCACATACATGCACACACGTACATGCACACGACGTTACGCACACGCAGGCATTCAACACCCCGAGTAACCGATTGTAACCGATCATCGGTTACTTGGGTCCAACCGATGATCGATTACGAAATTACAACCGATTGACAACACTACTTATACTTTATATTTGGTGGTCGTTGGTGACCCCCCCCCCCCCAACAACATGTGAGGTGATACACTGTGTGCGTAATCTTCATTGGTTGTTGTTATGTATGCCATTGATGGTCGTTGGTGACCATTCTCTAACAACCTGTATTGTGAGGTAATACATTATGCATAACTTCGCTGGTTGTTATTTTATATCTTGTTTGTCTTTGGTGGTCATTGGTGACCATTCTCTAACAACTTCTATGTTAGGCTACGTGGTGCCGGACACTGTGTGTAATCATCGTTGGTTGTTGTTTTGCCGGGTCAGCCTGATAGATAGCCGGGGCTACGTGGTCCCCGACACAACACAGATCACCTGTAACAGCAGCAGCAGCTGTGCGGTGATGTCAGAGAACAACATTGTCAACGTGCGGCACGACAACTACGGTTCGACGATCAGCACGGAGAAACAGGTATTCCGATTTCCCTGTCGCTCTCTGATCTTCGCTTAAAATATAAATGTTTATTACCTTAATATATATGTATGTATATTGTCGTAGTATAGTCGCAAGAAATGGCGGCGGAAATAAAAACGAATAATCAAAATTCGAATCGTGCATATTTTGATGAAACTAGCTAAGTACGATTGCTTATAGGTATCAGTTATTATAACGAAGTGATTAGGTTGCACGAAATTCAGTTATAGTTAAAAAGAAAATAATCCAACATTTAGTTTTACACAAGTGCTTTCATCTTTATAGAATTTTCAGGTGCATTATATATATATATATACATATACATATATGTATATATTGTAGTAGTATATATATCCCGGCGTCACCGACATCTGTGTCGTCTTCTCGCTTCCGCAGCCCCTGTCGCACGGCAACGGACCCGGCAAGAAGCTGCCGTCGCCGTCCAGCATTGCGCCGGCGCCACCTATGGGCAGTAACGGCGGCTACCAGGAGAGTCCGGACGACGCCACTGCTGCTGCCGCGTCCGCCACCGCCACCGCCGCCGCCGCGTACCAGCACGCGAGCAAGCCCTACCCAGTGCAGCACATGCCTAAAATTGTGCCGGTAAACGGTGAGCCACCCTTCAGGAGTCTCAATTCTATCACCGTGTGAGAGGTGGGGAGGGGACGGTCACGGAGACATGTTGGCCACGGCCCCGGACGCATCGACCACGGGTTGGTCGTTGGCTGGGTTCAGCAGCGTCTGAGTGACGACTCGTCCGTCGATTGAAAAGTTGACGGGAAACGGTCGGACTCAACGGCACGTCAATCCGCCGGTGCACGGCCGTAATATGGGCGCCGGTAATATGGGCGCGGCGCGGGGACGGGAGGCCGGCGTGGGGCGCGGCGGCTGCTGCATGTGGGGCGTGGGCTGCTGCATTGCACCTCTGTAGAAGGTCCCCTCCCCCGCACGCCGCCCGGCTAGAGCCAGCCATGAATTGATCCTGTTTTCTGTCGCGTGTTAAGCCGCATGCCGCCTGCTTTGCTGGCGTGCATGCGCGTGCGTGCGTGCGTGGTGCGGGCGTCGCGTGCGTGCGTGCGGTGCATGGGGGCGGCGTCTGCTGCGCGTGCGTGCGTGGTGTGGGGCGGCGTCTGCTGCGCGGTGCGTGCGTGTGGCGGGCGCGTCGGCTGCGCGTGCGTGCGGTGCGTGCGGGCGGCTTGTCTGCTGCCGCGTCGCCGTGCGTGCGTTGCATGGGCGGCGCGCGTCTGCGCTGGCGCGTGCGTGCCGGGCGTGGGGAGCCGGCGTCTGCTGCGCGTTGCGTGCGTGGCGTGGGGGCGGCGGTCTGCGTGCGTCGTGCGTGCAGTGTGTGGGGGCGGCAGGTCTACTGCGCGTGCGTGCGTGCGGGGGGCGGCGTCTGGCCCTGCGCGTAGCGTGCGTGCTATGGGGGGCGGCGTCTGCTGTGCGCCAGTGCGTGCCCCCGTGCGTGCATGGGGGCGGCGTCATGCTGCGCCGTGCGTTGCGTGCGTGCATCGGGGGCGGGTCTGCTGCGCGTGCGTGCGTGCGTGCATGGGCGCGGGTCCTGCTGCGCGTGCGGTGCCGTGTGTGGAGTGGCGGCGTTTCATGCTGCGCCGTGCCGTGCTGCTGGCGTGGGGGCCGGCGTCTGCTGCCGCGTGCGTGCGCTGCTGCTGCAATGGCCGGGCGTTTGCGCTCTGACCTGCGCGTGCAGTGTCCGTGCGTGCGTGCATGCCGGCGCGTCGTGCATGGGGGCGGCGGTCTACCTCACGCGTGCGTGCGTGCGTGCCG
>NW_014577594.1:193035-196322 GCF_000485595.1 Priapulus caudatus
TGCGTGCGTGCGTGCGTGCGTGCGTGCGTGCGTGCGTGCGTGCACGAGTGCGTGGGGGCGGCGTCTACCGCGCGTGCATGCGCATGACGCGCACATCGCTGCGATATAGTTGAGGGAGAATTTGCGTCGGACGCTTAACGAGAAGTCGTTAACGATAACGATAATGCAGTAACGATTGACGTTCATCCGTCGATAGACGCGATGATTATCCCCGGGCCGCGTAACTCTTCCAGACACTTTTTTTCACTTTCGAGTTTTCTACTTTGTGCGTTATTTATTTCAGGCGTGCAGCCATGTTTGTGCGAGTGATTTTGCAACATTTGCTATTGGACCCAGTAAAAACACAATGCGTAGGTGTAGTTTGTATCTTACTACCCTGTCTCGACATACGCTTCCGTCTCTACGTGATGTAACATCCCGTAAGATGTGTGTCGCGCTTCGAATGTGCAATAGTTGTATGGCCTTACTCACCTTCGCACCTTTCACCGTTCACTTTACCACCTCGTCGCGCCACGTTTTGCATTGGTCCAAACAAATTGGCTCACACGCACGCACGCATATTAAATTCGTAACAGTAGGGACAGCCAACTTCTCCTTCGACCTATGTTCGCATGGATGTGTTTGATCGTAAAGTTACAAGTTGTGATGATGCATGATCTTATGTTTGTCTGGCGTTAGATCACTCTGTACGAGGTGAGAGAGAGTAGGTCAGCATGGATTTGTTCATGTTGTGTTTATCTGAGCAGCTTATTACAATCAATGAATCACCCGATTAATGCAGTGTGGCGTGGTGCACATCTATTCGTGTAATTTTGCATCTGCTTTCGTGCAAAAACGTCTGTTTACTGAAATCTTGTACCACCACATCATTTGCGGTTAGTTTTTTTAGTGTAAATAACTACTTGTGTTTTCTGTAATTTGTGTTGAGGGAGTCCGTTTGAATGGCAGTATATCAACAAGTCATGTGTAGGGCAAATGTATTCTGTTTTCTTTCCTGTGGTGGTGTCTCGATATATATATTTTTGTATCAAAATCTCACTATACTCTGGGATTCTTGCTTTCATCTTGAGAAGCTATTTTGGGGGGAATTTGATAAACCTACAGTCTCAGAGCATAACCAAATGAATGAGTAAGTGAATACGATATATATGTTTTGTAATTACAGTATACGTAATTGTGGGAAGTGCTTGATCAAATCAACAATTTTGATATACGTGTATAATTGTGATGATGTAATTTTGATAAAAAATCATATACTTATTTAAGAACGTTTATTTGATTGCATAAATGATCTTTCATGGAGTAGGAGTAGCATTAGTTAGGCCTCAGTTGGTCTGACATAGCATTTAGCCAGTAGTTAGCACACGAATTAGAATTTACCTGACAAAGGTCTTTAGGCCAATAGGTGAAGGATCAACTAAGGCGTGAACGAGTTTGTATCTTTACTCATTGCATTAGAATGAGTTTCTCTCTGAAGCTGCAGCCAAGTTAGAGTGGGAGATAACATGTATTTTACGATGCAACATAGGGGTGCGCTCGCGTGCACATGCGTAGCTTGCGATACCTAATTTAATAGCTATAATGTAGGTTAGCGTCCCGTACCATCCTGCAAGCGCTGGTTATTTCTGTTTTTGTTGTTGTTTTTTGCAACCTCGTGAACTCTAATGCTGCATGGCGTCATTTTGTCTTCTTGTGTGCCTATGTGAGTGGGTCTATTTATATGGGAATGTGGTGCGTCTACAGCATGCGGTTGTGATGCCTGCTGCAGCCGAACCTTACATGTCTTTTCAGTTTTTGTAATTAAATGATGAATGGCTTCATTTTACTTTCACGTTTTCCTTTGTTTTCATTTTTTGTGTGAGCGTCTTTTGAGGTGGTGACCTTTTTCTGTGACAACGACAGACGTGGCAGTTCTAACCGCCCGCATTGATCTCTCTAACAAGCTTTGCAACTAGGTAAAATATTACTAATGCTTTTATTAGACATTTATAACGATTGTAATGGTAGAATAATGCGTGAAATCGTCATGGAGCCGCGTGTAGTGGTAGTGTAGAGTATAATAAGATACTCAGCAGATGTTGATAACGACTGTAGAGCTAGGATAATGCACATGCCGTGCATGAGACCATTTTTGACGAGTGCTGTGTTAGAGTAGAGGTCACATAAACCTCGGACGTCGATCAGTAGTGTAGTGGGAGTATAGAATGCAATAAGACACTCATCATGTATAGAATGTAGTGATTGGAGAGCATGTAAGACGTTCGTGGGACATTGAAAACTGGATTTCTGCAGAACCGATGATATCTGTGACGGTTAAGGTGAGAATAGAGAACGACAAATGCACCATCTAGCGATCACATGCATCATGATGCACGTCTCAACGACTACGTAGACTCCCTTCTCAAAGCCATGTTCTATAAATTGTTCTATAAGTCGTTCTATAAGTCAAACGTCTGCGATGTCTATAATACCTGGAGAAGGTGAACAGTGTAATTTACGTGAGTTCTTAGTGCTTCACCCCTGCTTACTCACCACTCTTCAACTTCTTCCGTACTCACTACTCTTCATCTTTTGCATCTGCTGCTTCTACGAGTAAGACTAAATTTAAGGCTTAAATAAAATAAAATTTAATTAAAGTAAGGTGAAGTATTGTAGGCTGTGAGTTTAAGGCCCAAGGCAAAGTTCCCAGCACAAACACTAGATCCCCGGCACCATGACAATCAGCACTTACAAGTCATGCTTTCATTCTCGATATATCTTTCTCTCTATATCTTCCCTCTCTCTCTCTTCGCAGGTCATCATGTGGTGCAGAACGGCTACTGCGGACCTGGGGAGCTGGTCTCAGCGAGGGTGCCACTATCTCCGCCGATGTCGTCGGGCATGACGGCGCACAAGGCCGTTAAGGAGTCTCAGATGAATCTCATCGCGTCAGAGATGGTCGATTCGATGCAGGAGGACCACGAGCGAGGCCTAGTGAAGCTGAGCAGTGTGTGAGGACACGGGATGCTGCGCATGTAGCAGCAGCGGCGGTGGCAGCGGTAGCAGCAGTAGCAGCAGCAGCAGTAGCAGTACCAACAACAGGACCAGCAGCGGCAGCAGCGACAGCGACAGCAGCAGCAGCAGCAGTAGCAGCAGCAGCAGCAGCAGCAGCAGCAGCAGCAGCAGCAGCAGCAGCAACAGGACCAGCAGCGGCAGCAGCGACAGCGACAGCAGTAGCAGCAGCAGCAGCAGCAGCAGCAGCAGCAGCAGCAGCAGTACCAACAACAGGACCAGCAGCGGCAGCAGCG
>NW_014577594.1:196332-208967 GCF_000485595.1 Priapulus caudatus
GTGTGTGTGTGTGTGTGTGTGTGTGTGTGTGTAGGCCTACGTGTGTGCGCGTGCGTGTGTTTGTGTGTGCGCGTACGTGTGTGCGTGCATACGTGCGTGTGTGTGTGTGCGTGCGTGTGTGTGTGTACGTGCGTGTGTGTGTATGTGTGTGTGTGTGTGTGAGTTCGCTACATGGTAGAAAGCGACTACTACAATATCTCCTCCCTCCACAGAAAAGAAAACATATAAAAATAAGACCTAATCGATTCGTGCGTATACAGGATCTCCGATGTCGGTGTGTATAGCTGACGTTATATGTCGTCACCTGACTCGTCACCTGCTCCCTCTACCCCCGTGACGTTACATCTCGTCAGTGTAAGTGGCAAGCCGTAGTATAGCTAATCAAGCTAACCATCTACGGAAATATCAAGGTGATCTCATCAACGAGAATGTAATAAAATAATTATGTGAATATTATTGGTATAGTGGATGCCCGCAGAAGTGTCGCATTGTTGTCGTGATGTCACGGGATCATGTTTATTCATGAAGAGCAAAGTTTCCGCTGAGTAGACCTTATATTACACTGCTGCTACAACATCATCAACAACAACAACAACAACAACAACAACAACAACAACAACAACAACATGATTTATAGCAATCTAATACGACAGTTATGCAACGAAACGTGACTTGATTATTGCATTCGATCAGTGCATGCACGTTTTCTATCGTTACTATCTGTACTCTTGCCTCAAACGAGCAATTCACGTCCGTAGTTGATACACTTGCGCTATCACGATGTATGGATCCAAAATTACGAGTCCTCTCCTATCCCTGCCTCTGCTATTGATCCACTGTCCTCGCGTGCGTGGGTGTGTATGACGTCACGGACCCATACTGCCGTCATGAGCTCCCATTACGTATGCCCCCCCCCCACCCACCATCCCAGTAGATGGCATCGCGGGAAACGTCTGCGTGTTTTTTTCGCACTTCGCCGGCGGACCAGTGCAGCGTTATTTCCGTGTGCGTGTTTTTTGGCAGTAAGTCACCGTAAAGCCCCTGGTGTACTGACGTGCTGACAGGCTTGTTCACAGCTAGTAACGCTGAACGAGAAAGAGCGGAAGAAAGATAGAGAGGTGGAGAGGGGGGAAGAGCGATAGAGAGATAGAGAAAGGGGGAGAGAGCGGAAGAGAAAGAGAAGGGGAGGGGGGAAGAGCGATAGAGAGGTAGAGAGATGGGGATAAAGAGTACGAGGAAAGAGAGCGATAGAGGTAGATAGAAAGAAAGAAAGCGAGAGGAAAAGAGAGAGAGGGAGAGCAAAGGAGGGGGAGAAGAGAGAGAGAGGGAGAGAGAGAGAGAGAGAGAGAGAGAGAGAGAGAGCGAGGGAGAGCGAGCGAGAGAGAAAGGAAAAAAAAGATAGATAGATAGAGAGATAGAGAGATAGAGGAGAGAAGAAAGAAAGAGAGAGAGAGAGAGAGAGAGAGAGCCGAGAGAGAGAGAGAGAGAGAGAGGGGGGAGAGAAGAGAGAGAGAGAGAGAGAGAGAGAGAGAGAGCGATAGTAAGAGAGGGAGGTGATGCCGCTGACGCGACTGGGTGGTGAGAGCGGATATGAAGGAGCCTCCCCGCTACACGCCCTTGCTAGAAGGAGGCCTCCGGCCGCTACAACGGCCCTTGCTAGGAAGGAGCTCCACCGCTACAGACACGCCCTTGCTAGGAAAAGTGACCTCCCCGCTATAGACACGCCCTTGCTTAGGAAGGAGCCTCCCCGCTACACGCACTTGCTTTTTAGGAGAGGAGCCTCGCCCGGCGCTAGCAAAAACGCGCCTTGCTAAGGAAGGAGGCCTCCCGGCGCTACACGGGCCCTTTGCTAGGGAAGGAAGCCTCCCGCGCTACAAGCGCCCCTTGCTAGGAAGGAGGGCCTCGCCCGCTACGACGCCCTTGCTAGGTAAGGAGCCTCCCCGCTACACCGCCCTTGCTAGGAAGGAGGCGCTCCGCCGCTACAGTACGCCCTTGCTAGGATAGGAGCATGCGCCCGGCTACATCGCCCGTTGCTAGGCAGGAGCCCCCGCTACACGCCCTTAGTAGGAAGGAGCGGCTCCCCGATAACAAAAAAGGAACAGACGCCCTTGCTAGGCAAGGAGCCTCCCCGCTACAACCTCGTTGCTAGGAAGGAGCCTCCCGCTACACGCCTTGCCTCAGGAAGGAGCCTCCCCGCTACACGCCGCTTGCTAGGAAGGAAGCCTCTGCCGCTACACGACCCTTGCTAGGCGTTGAGGCCTTTCCGTCAGCTACACGCTCCCTTTGGGGCTTAAGGCAAAGGAGCCTCCCCGCTACACGCCCTTGCTAGGCGTGAGCCTCCCCGCTACACGCCCTTGCTAGGCGTGAGCCTCCCCGCTACACGCCCTTGCTAGGAAGGAGCCTCCCGCTAACGCCGCTTGCTAGGGAAGGAGGCCTGCCCCGGCTAACACTGCCTTGCTAGGAAGGAGCCTGACCCCGCTACACGCCCTTGCTAGGAAGGAGCCTCCCCGCTACACGCCCTTGCTAGGAAGGAGCCTCCCCGCTACACGCCCTTGCTAGGAAGGAGCCTCCCCGCTACACGCCCTTGCTAGGAAGGAGGGCGCTGCCCCGCTAGCACGCTTGTGCTAGGAAGGAGGCCTCCGCCCGCCTACGACGCCCTATGCTAGAAGGAGCCATACCCCCGGCTACAACGCCCTTGCTAGGAAGGAGGCTCCGCCGCTACACGGCCCTTGCAGGAAGGAGCCTGCCCGGCTACACGGCCCTTGCTAGGAAGGAGCCATCCCCGCTACAACCCCCTTGCTAGGAAGGAGCCTCCCCGCTACACGCCCTTGCTAGGGAAGGAGCCTCCCCCGCTACACGCCCTTGCTAGGAAGGAGGCCTCCCCCGCTACACGCCCCTTGCTAGGAAGGAGCCTCCCGCTACAGGCGCCCGTGGCTAGGCGTGAGCCTCGCCCGCTACATCGCCCTTTGCTAGGCGTGAGCCTCCCGCTACACGCGCCGCTTGCTAGGAGGAGCGCCTGCTCCGCACATCGCCTTGCTAAGGAAGGACCTCCCGCGCTACACGCCCTTGCTAGGAAGGAGCCTCCCCGCACACGCTCCGTTTGCTAGGAAGGAGGCCTCCGCGCCTACCAGCGCCCTTGCTATGGAAGGAGCGCTCCCCGGCTACAGCCGCAATTGCTAGGAAGGAGCACTCCCCCGGCTACACGCCCGTTGCTAGGCGTATGACGCGAACCTCGCCCGCTAAACCCCTTGCTAGGGAAGGAGCCTCCCCGCTACAACGGCCCTTTCGCTAGGAAGGAGTCCTACCCCCGCTACACGCACCTTGCTAGGAACGGAGGGGCCTCGCTCCGCATACAGCAACGATGGCCCCACCGTTGCTAGGGGGCGGAGGGGAGGGGGCGGGGTGGGTACAAGGGGGGGGAAGGCGGCCCTCCCCGGCTACACACCTTGCTAGGCAAGGAGGCCTCCGCCGCTACAACGCCCTTGCTAGGAAGGAGCCTAGCCCCGCTACACGCCGCGTGCTAGAAAGGAGCCTACCGCTACAGCTTTTGCCCTTGCTAGGAAAGGACCGTCCCCGCTAACAGCGCGCCTTGCTAGGCGTGAGCCTCCCCGCTACACGCCCGTGCTAGGCGTGAGCCTCCCCGCTACACGCCCTTGCTAGGCGTGGAGGCCTGCCGCCGCTACAGGCCGCTTGCTAGGAAGGAAGCCTTCGCGGCGCTACACGCCGCTTGCTAAGGAAGGCAGCTCGCCGCGCTACACACCCTTGCTAGGAAGGAGCCCTCGCGCTACAACGTTTGGGCGCCCCCCCGCTTGCTAGGAAGGTAGGCCCTCCCCACGCTAGCAGCGCCCGTGGCTAGCGAAGGAAGCCTCCCGGTCGCTAGCCGCGCCTTTTGCTGGAAGGAGGCCTGCCCCGCGTTACACGCGCCTTGCTAGGCGTGAGCCTGCGCCCGCCTACACCGCCCTTGCTAGAAAGGGAGCGCTCCCCGCTAGCCACCGCCCGTTGCTAGAGGAAGCCTCCGCGCGGCTTCACGCCCTGCTAGGAAGGAAGCCTCCCGGCTGCTCACGCGCCTTGCTAGCGAAGGAGCCTGCCCGCTACAGTTCAGCCCTTGATAGGCGTCGAAGCTCCGCGCTAACACGCCCTTGCTAGGAGGAGCCTCGCCCGCTACACGCCCTTGCTAGGAAGGCAGCCTGCCCGCGCTACACGCGCTTGCTAGGAAGGAGGCCCTCCCCGCTACACGCCTTGCTAGGCAAGGAAGGCCTCCCGCTACACGCGCCCGTGGCTAGAAGGAGCCTGCCCGCGCTACACCCGCCCTTGCTAGGAAGGAGCCTGCCCCGCTACAAGGGACGCCCTTGTAGGGCGTGAGCTCCCCGCTACAAGCGCCACCGCCGTGCTAGGCGTGAGCCTCGCCCGCTACATCGCCCTTGCTAGGGCGTGAGCGCTCTCCCTCTGACACGCGCCGTGCTAGGCGTGAGCCTCGCGCCACTACACGCCCTTGCTAGGCGTGACCTGCCCCGCTACACGCCCTTGCTAGCCGTGAAGCCTCCCGCTTACACGTGACCCTTAGCTAGGAAGGAAGCCTGCGCCCGCTACACGCCCTTGCCTAGGAAGGAGCCTCGCCCGCTACACACGCCTTGCTAGGAAGGAGGCCTCCCCGCTACACGCCCTTGCTAGGCCGTGAGCCTCCCCGCTACACGCCAAGTGCTAGGCAGTGAGCCTCGCCCGGGCTACAGCGCGCCTTGCTAGGCGTGAGCCTCCCGCTACAGACGCGTGCTAGGGCGTGAGCCTCCGCCGCTACACGCGCCTGCTAGGCCGTGAGCTCCCCCGCTACACGCCTTGGCTAGGAGGAGCCTTCCCCGCTACAGGTCATCACCGCTTGCTAGGAGAGGAGCCTGCGCCCTGCTAGCAGCTGGCAGCGCTTGCTAGGAAGGGCCTGCCCCGCTACACGCCTCAGTTGCTAGGCGTGAGTTGCCTGGCCCCGCTACACGCCCTTGCTAGGCGTGAGCCTCCCCGCTACACGCCCTTGCTAGGCGTGAGCCTCCCGCCTACATCGCGCCGTGCTAGGGCGTGAGGCCTCCGCCGCCACACGCCCCCTTGCTAGGGCGTGAGGCGGCTCCCGCGCTAACACGCCGCGTGCTAAGGCGTGAGCCTCCCGCACTACACGCCGCTTTGCTAGGGCGTGAGCCTCCGTATACACGCCCTTCGCTAAAGGCGTGAGCCTTCCGCCGCTAACACGCCCTTGCTAGGAAGGAGCGCCTCCCCGCTACAAGAACACGCCCTTGCTAGGAAGGAGCCTCCCCGGCTAGCACCACCCTTGCTAGGAAGGAGCCTGCCGGGCCGCTAGCAGGGGCGCCGCCTGCTAGGAAAGGAGCCTCCCCGCTACAGCGCGCCGGTGCTAGGACAGGAGGCGCTCCCGCGGCTACACGCCCCTTGCTAAGGAAGGAGCCTCCTCGCGTACACGCCCTTGCTAGGCGTGAGGCCTCCCCGCTAACACGCCCTTGGCTAGGAAGAGAGCCTGCCCGCTTACACGCCCTTGCTAGGAAGGAGCCTCCCCGCTACACGCCCTTGCTAGGAAGGAGCCTCCCCGCTACACGCCCTTGCTAAAGGAAGGAGCTCCGCGCGCTACAATCGCCGGCGTTGCCTAGGCGTGAGGCGCTCCCCGCTACACGCCGCTTGCTAAGGAAGGACGGCCTCCCTCGCTAGCAGCGCCGTTGCTTAGGAAGGAAAGCCTGCCCGTGCTACAGCGCCGCTTGCTAGGAAGGAGGCTCCCGCTACACGCGCCTTGGCTAGGGAAGGAGCGCTCCCGCTACAGCACGGCCTTGCTAGGAAGGAGGCCTCCCCGCTACACGCCCTTGCTAGGAAGTGAGCCTCCCGCTCACGGCCGCCGTGCTAGGAAGGAGCGCTGCCCGCGCTACACGCCCTTGCTAGGAGGAGCCTGCCGCCCGGCGCTACACGCCCTTTGGCTAGGCGTGAGCCTCCCTTGCTACACACGCGCTTGCTAGGAAGGAGCCTCCACCGCTACACGCCGGCTTTGTAGGGAAGGAGGGCCTGCCTCGCTACACGCCCTTGCTAGGAAGGAGGCTCCCCGCTACAGCGCGCCTTGCTAGGAGAGAGCCTGCGCCCGCTACAACACCTCTTGCTAGGAAGTGAGCCTCCCCGCTAACAACGCCCTTGCTAGGAAGGAGCCTCCTGGCGCGTACACGCCCTTGGCTAGGAAAGGAGCCTCCCCGCTAACAGCCCGCGGCTAGGAAGGAGCCTCCCCGCTACACGCCCTTGCTAGGAAGAGCCTCCCCGCTACACGCCTTTGCTAGGAAAGAAAGGCCTCGCCGGGCGCTACAACGCCCGTGGCTGAGAAGGAGGGCCTGCCCCGCTACACTGCCGCGTGCTAGGCGTGGCCTCCGACCGCTACACCGCCCTTGGTTTCTAGGTAAAGGAGCCGTCCCCGCCTTTAGCACGCCCCTTGGCTAGGGAAGGAGGGGCCTCCCCGCGCTACACGCCCTTGGCTATGGAAGGAGCCTCCACGCTACACGCGCCCGTTGCTAAGGGCGTGAGCCTCGGCCCGCTACACGCCCTTGCTAGGAAGGGCCTCCCCGCTACACCCCTTTGGCTAGGAAGGAGCGCTCCCGGCGGCTAAACACGCCGCTTGCTAGGAAGGAGCCTCCCCGCTACACGCCCTTGCTAGGAAGGAGCCTCCCCGCTACACGCCCTTGCTAGGCGTGAGGGCCTGCCGCCGCTACAACGAGTACCCGAGGGAAGGAGCCTCCCCCTACACGCCCTTGCTAGGAAGGAGCCTCCCCGCTACACGCCCTTGCTAGGAAGCCAGCCTCCCCGCTACACGCCCTTGCTAGGAAGGAGCACTCCCCGGTCTACCGGCCCTTGCTAGAAGGAGGTCCTGCCGCGGGCGTACACCGCCCTTGCTAGGAAGGAGCGCTGTCCCGCGCTACACGGGCTTGCTAAGGAGGAGCCTCGCAGCTACACGCCCTTGCTAGGAAGGAGCCTGCCACCGGATACAATACGCCCTTTTGCTTAGAAGGAGGGCCTCCCCGCTAGCACGCCCTTGCTAGGTAAGGAGCCATCCCCGGCTACACCCGCCCTTTGCTAGGAAGGAGCCTCGCCCGCTACAGCGCCCTTTGCTAGGAAGGAGCCCTCCCCGCTACATCGCCCTTGCAGGAAGGAGCCGTCCCCGCTACACGCCTTTGCTCGGAAGGAGCCTCCGCCGCTACACGGCGCCTTGGCTTATGAAGGAGGCCGTCGCGCCGCTACACGCCCTGCTAAGGAAGGAGCGCTCCCCGCGCTACAGCGCGCTTGCTAGGCAAGGAGCCTCCCGCGCTAGGCACCCCCGTGGCTAGGAAGGAGGCCCTCCCCGCTACACACCCTTGCTAGGAAGGAGGGGCCTTCCCGCTACCACGCGCCTTTGCTAGGAAGGACCTCCGCATCGCTACACGGCCCTTGCTAGAAGGAGCCTCCCCGATACAAGCGCGCCTTGATGAGGAAGCAGCCTCGGCCCGCTACCGCCCGGTGCTAGAAGGACCTCCCCGCTACACGCCCTTGCTAGGAAGGAGCCTCCCCGCTACACGCCCTTGCTAGGAAGGAGCCTCCCCGCTACACGCCCTTGCTAGGCGTGAGCCTCCCCGCTACACGCCCTTGCTAGGAAGGAGCCTCCCCGCTACACGCCCTTTGCTAGGCGTGGAGCCTCCCGCGCTACACGCCGCTTGCTAAGGAAGGAGGCCTCCCGCCGCTAGCACGTCCTGTGCTAGGAAGGAGCCTCCCCGCTACACGCCCTTGCTAGGAAGGAGCCTCCCCGCTACACGCCCTTGCTAGGAAGGAGCCTCCCCGCTACACGCCCTTGCTAGGAAGGAGGCCTCCGCGCGCTACAACGCGCCCGTGCTAGAAGGAGCCTCCGCCGCTACACCGCCGTGCTAGGAAGGAGCCGTCCGCGGCGCTACACACCCTTGCCTATGGAAGGAGCGCTCCCCGCTACACGCCCTTGCTAGGAAGGAGCCTCCCCGCTACAACGCCTTGCTAAGGAGGAGGCCTCGCCGCTACAAGCCACGCCCTTGCTAGGAAGAGCTCCCCGCTAAACGCCCGTGGGCTAGGAAGGAGCCCCCGCTACACGCGCCGTGCGTAGGCGTGAGCCTCCCCGGCTACACGGCCGCGTGGCTAAGGAAAAGGAGCGCTCCGCCGCTACAGGCCGACCCGTGGCGCTTGAAGGAGCCTGCGGGTTCCTCCCCGCGCTACACGCCCGTGCTAGGAGGAGGCGCTCCTCGCTACAAGCCTCAGTGGCCTAGGAAGGAGCCTGCCCCAGCTACACGCGCCTTGCTAGGAAGGAGCCTCCCGCCGCTAGCACGCCCTTGGATAGGAGCAGCCTTCCCCGCTACACGCCCTTGCTAGGCGTGAAGCTCCGCTGCTACACGTGCCGCTTCTAGGAAAGGAGGCTGCGCCCGCTACACGCCCTTGCTAGGAAGGAGCCTCGCCCAGCTACCACGCCCTTGCTAGGGAAGGAGCCGTGCCCCGCTACACGGCCCTTGGCTAAGGAAGGAGCCTCCCCCGCTACACGCCCTTACGTTTGCTAGGAAACAGGAGCGTCGCGCTGCTAGCACGCCTCTGGGCTGGAAGGAGCCTCGCCCGCTACACGCCCCTTGCTAGGGGCGTGAGCCTCGCGCCGCTGGCAACGCCTTGCTGGCGTGAGCCTCCCGCGCTACCACGCGACCTTGGCTAAGAGGAGGGCCTGCCCGCCGCTACACGCCGCTTGCTAGGAAGGAGGCCTCGCCCGCTCCAACGCGCCGTTGCTAGGCGTGAGCGCTCCCCGGCTAACACGCCCGGCTAGGGAAGGAGGCCTCCCCGGCTACACGGCGCCATTGCTAAGGAAAGAGTCCTGCCCCGCTAATCACGCCGCGTTGCTAGGCGTGAAGCCTCCACCGCTACACGCACCGTTGCTAGGAAGGAGCCTCGCCGCGCTACACGGCAACGCTTGCTAAGGAAGGAGGGCCTCCCCGCTAGCATGCCGGGCTTGCTAGGTCGTGAGTCCCCCCCCGCGCTAACACCCCCGTGGCTAGGAAGGAGCCGTTGCCCCGGCTTAACATCGCCGCTTGCTAGGAAGGAGCCTCGCTCGCTACACGCGCCGTTGCTAGGCGCTGAGCCTCCCCGGCTACAGACGCCTTGCTAGGAAGGAGGCCTCGTCCCGCTACACGCGCCTGTTGTGAAGGCGTTGAGCCTGAGCCCGCTATGCAGCTGGCCCACATTGCTAGGCAAGGACCTCGCCGCTAACACGCGCCGTTGCTAAAGGAAGGAGGTCCTTGCCCCGCTAGCATGCCGCTTTGCCAAGGAAGGAGCCTCCCCGCTACACGCCCTTGCTAGGAAGGAGCCCCCCGCTACACGCCCTTGCTAGGAAGGAGCCTCCCCGCTACACGCCTTGCTAAGGCTTAAGGAGCCTCCGCGGCGCTAACACGCCGCTTGCTAGCGTGGAGCGCTCCCCGCGCTACACGCCCTTGCTAGGAAGGAAGCCTACCCCGGCTACAAGCGCCCTTGCTAGGAACGGAGCCTCGCCCGCTAGCAGCGCCCTTGCTAAGAAGAGGCCTCCCGCGCTACACGCTCCTTGCTAGGAAGGAGCCTGCCCGCTACACGCGCGCTTGATAGGAAGGAGGCCTCGCCTGCTACACGCCTTGCTAGGAAGGAGCGCTCGCCCGCTACACGCCCTTGCTAGGGAAGGAGCCTCCCGCGGCTAACAATGGCGCCTTTGGCTAGGAAGGAGCCTCCCGCGCTACACACCCTGTGGCTATGAAGGAGCCTGCCCGCTACACCGCGCGCTTGGCTAGCGTGAGCCTGCCGCCGCTACACCCGCCCTTGCTAAGGAGGAGGCGCGTCCGCCGCTACAGTGGCCCTTGGCTAGGAAGGAGCGCGTCCCCCGCGCTACCCACCCTTGCTATGAAGGAGCCATCCGTCCGCTACAGACGCCCTTTGGCTAGGCGTGAGCCTCCCGCTACACGCCGCTTGCTAGGCGTGAGCCTCCGCGGCGCTACACGACGCCCCTTGCAGGAAGTGAGCCTCCCCGCTACATGCGCCCTTGCTAGGAAGCGAGGGGCTCCGCCGGCTACAAACGCCGGCTTGATAGAAGTGAGGCCTCCCCGCTACACGCCCTTGCTAGGGAAGGAGCTGCCGGACCGCTAAACAGCGCGCCTTGCCTAGGAAGGAGCTCCACGCGATACAGTGGACGCGCGCTTGGCTAGGGAAGGAGCCTCCCCGCTTACACGCCGCGGTGCTAGGAGGAGGCCTTCCCCGCTCAGGGCGCCCTTGCTAGGAAGGAGCCTCCCGCTACACGCCCTTGCTAGGAAGGGCCTCCCGCTAACACGCGCCTTTGCTAGGAAAGGAGGCCTCCCGCTAACGCGGGCCTTGCGTAGGGCGTGAGCGCTCCCCGCTACAGCACGCCTTGGCTAATAGGAAGGAGCCTCGCTCGCTAACACGCCTTGCGTAGGAAGCAGCCTCCCGCTAGGCACGCCCTTGCCAGGAAGGAGCGCTGCCCGCAACAACGCCCTTGTAGGGAAGGGAGCCTCCGGGCCGACTACTCGCAGCTTCCTAGGAAGGAAGCCTGCCCCGCTAACGCCCTTGCCAGGAAGGAGGCCTGGAGAGGACGCCGCTTGCTAGGAAGGAGCCTCCGACGCGCTACACGCCCTTGCTAAGGACGGAGCTGCTCCCCGCTACACGCCTTGCCGAAGGAGGGAGCCTCCCCGCTACAGCGCGCCTTGGCTAGGAAAGGAGCCGTACCCCGCTACAAAGAAGCGCCCCTTGCTGGAAGGAGCGCTCCCCAACGTAACGCCCATTGCTGAGGAAGGAGGCCTCCCGCGCTACACGCGGCTTGCTAGGAAGGAGCCTCGCCCGCTACACCGGGCCGGCTTGCTAGGAAGGAGCCTCCCCGCTACACCGCCCTTGCTGGAAGGAGCCTCCGCCGGCTAGCAAAGCGGCCCTTGATAGGAAAGGACTCCTCCGGCTTACAGACGACGGCCGCTTGCTAGGGGAAAAGGAGCCTGCCGCCGCTACACGCGCCTTGTAAGGAGGAGGCCTCCCGCGCTAGCACCGCGCCGTTGCTAGGAGGCGCCTCCCCCGCTCACGCCCTTGCTTATGAGAGCCATCGCCGCGCTACACGCGCCGTTGGCTAAGGAAGGAGGCGCTCGCCCGCTAAACAACGCCCTTGGCTAGGAAGTAGAGGCCTGCCCCGCTGACACGCCCTTGCTAGAAGGAGCCTCCCCGCTACACGCCCTTGCTAGGAAGGAGCCTCCCCGCTACACGCCCTTGCTAGGAAGGAGCCTGCCCGGTACAACGCGCCATTGATAGGAAGGAGGGCCTCGGCCCGCATCAGCGCGCCTTTGCTAGGAGGGAGGCCCCCCGCTACACCCGACCATTGCTAGGAAGGAGCCTCCGCGGCTACACGCACCTTGTAGGAACGGAGGCGCTCGCCGGCGGCTACACGCCGCTTGCTAGGAAGGAGCCTGCCGGCGCTACACGCCCTTGATCAGGAAGGAGCCTCCGCGCCGCTAACACGCCGGCTTGCTAGGAAAGGAGCGCTGCGCCCGCTACACGGCCGCTTGCTAGGAAGGCGGCGCTCCCCGCTTGCACGCCGCTTGCTATGAAGGAGCCTGCCGCCGGCTAGCATCGCGGCCGTTGCTAAGGAAGGAGCCTCCTCGCTACATTCGAGCACCTTGCTCGGAAGGAGGCCTCCGCGGGCTACAGCGCCCTTGCTAGGAAAGGAGCCTGCCGCGCTACACGCCCGTTGATAGGCGTCAGCTTCAGTGATTGGCAGTAATATGCGGTTAATAGAGCGACGGACCCTACACATCGTTCCAACTGCGTGAGGAGCTATCCTTTACGGCCTTAAGGTTAGGAAACCACAACTGATAACCCCCGCAACGCAGCGCATTCACCTTAACGTCACCCAGCAGTACGTATATGCATGAGTATATATATATATCGTAAATTAATATAATATATATAAGATGAATCATATGTATTATATGTATTAGGATATAAGTATATATATTATATTAAATGTAATATGTATATATATATGTTATATGATATGATATACAAGGCACTGCTTGTCTGCACTCTACGCTCGACGGCCAACACCCACTCAAACGCATTAATCTAATGTTAGGGGTGCGGGGTAAGGTTAGCGGTAACTACGGGGGGGGGGTAAGTTACGTAAATAATCGCATAATTAATTCATTGCTCTAACCCTAAGCTGGATATTAAATGCTCTAACCTTTGATATTGACCCGCCACCCCGCAGCCAGCAGCCCTGGCTGCCCTACTAACGGCTGGCCCCTACGATGGGCAATAAATATGTTTGCCTAGACCCGGGCGACCGTAGTTAGACGCAGGCCAAGTGCCAGCTAGTGTCGTGCGCACATGATGGCAATTAGGTAGCCTGCATGTCAGCACTTCTGGCTGGTGAATGCTTCCACGTGGAGTGGCGCGTCTCTCTCTCCCTCTCTCTCTCTCTCTATCTGCTCTGTCGTTGCTGCTCTTCTCTTCATCCTCTCTCTCTCTTTTCCTCTCGGCGGTGCTTTACGGTCTCTCTCGGTGCTCTCTTTCTCGTCTCTAATCTCTGCTCTTTCTGCTTTCTCTCCATCTGTCTCCTCTCT
>NW_014577594.1:208977-211423 GCF_000485595.1 Priapulus caudatus
GTGTTGCTACCTGCTTGCGCACATATGTCGCTGTGAATAATAGTTCATTCATGTTTGTGTTGTTACTGCGCTGTGTTGCTACCTGCTTGCCCACATATGTCGCTGTGAATAATAGTTCATTCATGTTTGTGTTGTTACTGCGCTGTGTTGCTACCTGCTTGCCCACATATGTCGCTGTGAATAATAGTTCATTCATGTTTGTGTTGTTACTGCGCTGTGTTGCTACCTGCTTGCCCACATATGTCGCTGTGAATAATAGTTCATTCATGTTTGTGTTGTTACTGCGCTGTGTTGCTACCTGCTTGCGCACATATGTCGCTGTGAATAATAGTTCATTCATGTTTGTGTTGTTACTGCGCTGTGTTGCTACCTGCCTGCGCACATATGTCGCGGTGAATAATAGTTGTTGTCATTCATGTTTGTGTTGCTACCGACTGAAATCTGCCGACGTAGAAACCCTGCGCGCGATAAACCGTATACGATACGATACGATACGATACGATGCGAGGCGCATAATAACATTACGATCGCGTGAAGTAACACGGAGATTTCGATTGGTTTTCCCACTATAAGTTGTTGATTCAAGTCTTCGCTCTCACACACAGCGACGCTCGCTTTCACAGCAGCTGGCAGTGAACGCGTATGGATGCGCAGGTTTTCCACAAGCGATCTTCTCTTGCCGTTACCGTGTAAGAATACGTACTATAGCGTCATTACAGTTCTACTAATCTATACTCGAGTCGTTTGGCGGTGTTGTATGCACGCCGCAGGGTACGCGGGTGCGTAGGCGGAGCGATTAGCCCGCTAGCCTTACAGAGCAAAGCGACGGCGTGGGAGGAATGACGAAAATGACTCGCTAATCGATGTGTTTTTAATAAATAATGATTATTGATCCGGAGACGAATATGTTTCCAACGATAGGAAAGTGTTAGTTGTGACGACAGCAACGATTGCGCTCGGAGCACGCTCTGTAGTATGTATGACATGCTTCCCAGGTTCAAGCCCCCATCCCTCCGTTTCCATATGACGCGACTATATATTTAATATCGAATAATGTTTTATGCGACTTGGTAGCGGTACGTAGTAAGTGACTGATGCTAAAAAACGAGGCAGAAGTTGAAGCAGACAAGATGAAGCGATTGTGTTAGTCGAATAGCATATAGGATATAGGAATTGGATAGGAATAGGAATAGGAATAGGATAGGAGTAGGATAGGAATAGGAATAGGATAGCACCAGGAATAGGAATAGGAGTAGGAGTAGGATATAGAAGCCTTTGATGGTTTAGGGATGCGTTGATCTGCCGTATGTATAGTGACCGGTGGCTAAGGGATTTAGAAGCGCTGATGAAATCCGTTGTTGGGAAAAATGGTGAAATGAGTCGCGTCGTGTTTTAACATGCAGACACGCACACGCGCGCGCGCACGCGCATGCGCGCATGCACGAACGCACACGCACCCACACACACACACCTACTGCTAACCGCGCTACTCTCCCCCTCTCTATCTATCTATCTACCTATCTATCTATCTATCTATCTATCTATCTATCTATCTATTTATCTATCCATCTATCTATCTATCTATCAATCTATATATATATATCTATCTACCTACCTATCTATCTATCTATCTATCTATCTATCTATCTATCTATCTATCTATCTATCTATCTATCTATCTATCGATCTATATATCTATCTATCTACTACCTATCTATCTATCTATCTATCTATCTATCTATCTAACTATCTATCTATCTATCTATCTAACTATCTATCTATCTATCTATCTATCTATCTATCTATCTATTTATCTATCTATCTATCTATCTAACTATCTATCTATCTATCGATCTATCTATCTATCTATTTATCTATTTATATATCTATCTATCTACCTACCTATCTATCTATCTAACTATCTATCTATCTATCGATCTATCTATCTATCTATTTATCTATTTATATATCTATCTATCTACCTATTTATCTATCTATCTATATATCTATCTATTTATCTATCTATCTCTTTCTATCTATCTAAATATCCTCTCTCAATATATATTATATATATATTATTATATATACTTGTCTATCTATCGATCTTATTTATCTATCCTATATATCTGATCATCATACTCGATCTATCTATCTATCTATCTATTCTTATTTTACTCTATCTATCTATCTATCTATTGTATCCATGTATTGTTGATATGCATGTATTGAGCTGTGTTATGCATGTATCTTATCTATCTATTTATTGTATTTATATATCTATCTATCTATCACGCCGTCGCTCTCTCTCTCTCTCTCTCTCTCTCTCTCTCTCTCCATCTGCCTCTCTCTCTCTCTCTCTCTCTCTCTCTCTCTCTCTCTCTCTTCTTTCTCTCTCTCTCTCCCCTTTATCCCCCCCCTTCCCCCCGCGCTTTTTCCTCGCCCGCCC
>NW_014577595.1:0-683 GCF_000485595.1 Priapulus caudatus
ATATATATATATATATAAATTTATACGGTATATGCGTCAAGCACGAAATGCTTGTAGATTTCATAATGAGGAATACTGCGACCGGCGGCGTGGTGCAGGTGCCTGGCAGCATGTTACTATAATATTTTAGTTACACCTCTCTACTTTACCATTGACAAACAAGGCAAAAGTTATCTTATACAATTATAACTTACCTTAAACGTGTATTATATGTAATTGCGGTAAATACGAGTGCTGAGGCGGGGGTTGAGCAACCTATAGGCTTTCGAATAATAATTAAAAATAATATAATACAATATATAATATATAACATCATAATTATTATAATATAATAAATTAATATAATCGACGTGTATTAGTACATCTGCAGAGTCCCGTATAGAGGTTCTGAGCAGGTGGCTACGAACTTAGCAAATGTGTCTGCATGTGGTAGAATAAACTTTGGGCGTATGTACATCAATAGACCTCTTCATCCTTTTCACTATCAACTATGAACCACCGAAGGGGTGCCGAAGCTGGGATTACGCCTACATACGCTATAGATTATATATATGAGCTCATATAAAAATTCGGAATACGTTTGATGCATTGCCAACGACACTCCGATGCCAGTGTGTGTGTGTGTGTGTGTGTGTGTGTGTGTGTGTGTGTGTGTGTGTGTGTGTGTTGTGTGCGCGTGTGTG
>NW_014577595.1:1857-21857 GCF_000485595.1 Priapulus caudatus
AAGTTGGGGGGAGGGGGGTCTAGCAGCCAATAGCAACGGGATCTGCGGGCGAGCGAATATCACGTATTGGTTCAATATCACGTATTTCAGCGTGTTGATGGAAGTGTTGCATAATTATTGTGTAATAATTATCATGAATGACATTACTAGGATCATGTATACATAAAATACCAAAATGTTTTATTAATTAGATTAAGCTAGTAGTAAAGCTACACACAGACTGTGCTAACTGTGTGACACAGTTAGCATGAAGAGGAAAATAAGAATGAAGAGGAAAATAATAATGCAAAAAAATGTCTGACACGTGAAAACAGAGAACAGTGTTAGAACCCAAATGTGACCTTTGCAACAAAATCATTTACAATTGCTTCAATATCGATTCGGCGCCGTGCCGTGTCAGTGGAGACTGCTTCATAAGATATAATAGAGTTCAACTTTGCCGGTAGGGGTGAACAGTGTCGCGCCGCTTGTGTGGAGATGGGCCTCTTTTTTGTGTGCTATAACACAACGCAGCGTAGCTATATAGACACAGTTGGCTTGCGAACGCGTGGTGAATGTCGTGCTGGTTCCATGCACGTGAGATTGAATGTACTATATGTAGGTCGATTCTAAATGATATTAACAAGGGTTCTATTTAGATATCTGAATCTGAATCACAGTTTTCACACTGCACTTGACCACCTGGGCTTTTTATTTATTTTAATTTTCACCTGTGAAATATGGATGTTTCACGATAATTAACGCTTATCGGACTATTTTGGACCTCCCCAGAAAATAAGGTCTTCCAGAAGTTGGGGAGGTCCACATAAAAGTTGGGGGGGTCGTGCGTTAAATAGTTAAACGTTAAAGTTGCGTTTAATTCTTTTTTTATTTAATATTGTGATTCCTAATGACAATGTATCGTATTTACTATTTATGACTGACACTGTAAAAGCATAGATATAGAAGAAGGCATTAAATTTTTTACTTTCTACCGCCACCAGCCGGTAGTTGATCATTTAACAGCACGTGCGCCACGTAGTGGGAGAATCTAGAACTACGAGTAAAAATAAGTCACATTCTTGAGCAGCGCTAAGTTTGGAAGTGCGGAGATTCCCCGAGTACCGATCGACGTTGTGGTTGTAGCAACAACGATACCTCGTTTTCAATCAGCAAAGAATTAAGTTAGTCCGACAAATAATGTTAGTTATGTGAGAAGTTTCTGGCGATAACATAATTTTATAATTCTCACTCGTATTTTCCACAGAAGCACAGCGTCTGTGGATCGTAACATAACTCATAAGGGCGTACGACCGTTACGAATACGAGCTTTCATGCAGTAGACGATTAATTAAAGATTAAAGTTAATGACGGTTATGCTAGGCAATAAGTATTGTATAGAGAGTTTGCAGGATGACCTGGCAGATGTTCAAGCAACAGTACACGAGGTGCTTTCGTACACAGGACCACTGCCAACAGCATCCTGGAAGTACCCAAACCAAGTAAAATACATCTTCATATTCATATGTTTGGTGATATATATCGTGCAATGTAATTGTAAATATATGCATGCAGCGTTTAGTACGTCTTTAGATAATCAAACTTACAAATGTAAACATTCGCACAGGAATCATTTCAGGAGGCAGTTATCTGAATGAAATTGTGAAATTTGCAGGAATCATGCTCACTGCGTCTAGATGAGTTGTTGCCTCAGCTTCAATATGAACCAAAAGACGAGATGCATAGCACCATGGCTCATGCTACCCTGCTAGAATTACTTATTGATAGGTATAGAATCACTATATGACTACCCCATTTCTATTTCCTATCATGTTCCACATGCAATCTACTTTCAGTGTGTCACAGCAGTCATATAGTATCAGGAATCCTTACGTAATAATGTAAAGTTCTGCATTTATTTTCATACCCATATAATCAGATAATTTCATGACTTGTTGAAAACATTGTCATCAACGTATGGCCAGAATGAATTTAAATCGCAAACCTCGTATATAAATAGAATTAGCAGTAATGCAAATCTCCCCAGCCTGAACCCGACTGATTTGTATTCTCAGGTTTCTCCTCTTATTTCAACTGGAGGCAGCATATATTGACTCGGCTAGCATTTGTGCCGTGGGGGAAACACAGAGCATACTGGGGAAGTCTGTGGGTCTCGCTGTTAAGCGTCACTGGGAAAAGCTGCACCCTCTTTGCTCCGGCATAACACTGTGGAAATCAGAGGTTATTATATGAATAGGATATGAGTGTTTTTGGAACCATAGGGCTTAACTGTGTTTTCTATGTTTAAAACATTGCATTTGTTGATGCATCGGATCCCCATGTTGTTATTTATGTCAGGATACTAGATATGCCATATTGTATTGCTATTTTGTAGATGGGAGTATGCAAAGAATTGCAACTGTTTCAGACAAAGAGGCAGAGCTTGACCGGCTGTAGTCCATTACAAGTGCTTGCAGCACCATCTACGAGGGCTAGCTCTCCAGGCATCTCTAAGGTGATTTATGTTTTTAGTAATGATATTGATGTAATATAAGTTTTGCTGAATAATAAATACCTGCACACAACAGTTATAACAGTATGTATAACATTTGTTATAACAAATTCAATGTTATAACATGTAGATAAAATTGTTGTAGCTACAACCTTCTTGCCATGTAATAGAGGTATAACGCTGCTAGAGAAGAAATTCCTCAACTTGATTATCCTTTGCCTATTTGCTGCTTTAATTATCAACATAAAACTTTATCACCGTTTAAAAGCTTTTTCACGAAAATACACTTGTGTACTCCTATTTCTCGTTGGTCAGGATTGGTGCAGCAAGTCGTCACAGACGGAGGAAACTCTCCTTGTACCATGTGATGCCTGTATGAGCGTTCAACGAAACCTCAGACAGGTTGGTCGCACGCTGGTGCGTGCGTGCAGCGAACACGACCTACCCTCGGCCCTCGGTGAGATTTCACATCACCTGGTCTCTGCACCGTTCCTCGTGAAGCAAATTGTCACGCAGAAATCTAAACTGTTTGTCTGCACGTGCGATCACAAACCCATTACACGATCTTGTAGGATATTGAGAAAAGCATGACAGGAAGGAACATTAACCTAAGGATTTACTGAATATATGTGTATCTATGTTAATGTCTGTTATGTTACTATCTATATTTGTTGTCATACTGAACAAATATATGTATTCCTGTCGAGCAGGATGATAACGAGATGCCTGTGTTCAGCATTACTGTAAAGTGCCCTAGGGTGCGAAATTAACGGGAGTCCGGAGTCAAATACTCCCTGATTTACTGCCGGACTCCCTGATTTGACATATGCAGGAGTCCGTGTGACTCCCTGAAAATTCTGCCATACCAACTAGTTCATTCCAGAGCACGACCTCATGGAATTACCGTATTTTTTCAGCAAATGTCCAAAGAAAATTTGGCAGACGTGCAACCGCATGCATCTTCAAAATAAGCACATGCGTTATTGTTAATATCTTTAATTTTGAACTTCAGACTGCGGACTCCCTCATTTTGCCGCGGACTCCCTCTTTTTGAGGGCAGGGACTTTTTGAGGGGAGTTGTTCAAAAGTTCAAAAGTCCTATTGTTCAAAAGTCCTGTTGTTCAAAAGTTAATTTCTACCCCAGGTGCCCTGTTATGTATCTTTTACCTATAGTGGTAAAACACTAATGTAGGTATCCGTACGATTAAGCTGATGTGCCCGCGTGAATATCAGCTTTGAATGTGCACTGCCCGTTGAAGTACGGCCAAACTATTGAGGCTGCTGTATTGCGTCGTGATGCTGGGACAGGGGTAGAAATAAGGAGAAAAAAAGAGATGGTCCACATGACCATCTAGTTTGAAATTTAGATGGTCCTCCTAAATTTTAGATGGTCCTCCTAAATTTAAAATTGTTCTCTAAAAGTAATGTGGCGTGCAAGCGTGAGAAAGAGATTTTACATGGTGATAAAATGGAAATTATTCACCTACAATGAATGTATCAAATGATACAGTAAGTGTTCATTCACTTTAATAGTATATTGGTTAATAAAGTTGTTTCAGTATAATTTAGTCGAACCCATAATGGTCCGGTCCGTCGGACCATTGACTTTGAAAATCTGATTGTCCTCCTGATTATTTGATGGCGCCGGACCATCGGACCATCGCTTATTTCGACCCCTGTGGCGATACTTCAGGTTGCATTCTCGTGCCTATTCACAGCTAGACTTACTTGGGGCGTGGACAATAGGGAGTGGATGAACGCGAGTCATGTCGTCCGGTGGTGCGTGGAACAGGACAAAGACGTGACCTTGCTCTCTTCTCATTTCAAGTCGATGCAAGAGGTGGATGATCAACTAAGGTCACAACTCATGGAGGCTCAGGTTGGGTGCTTCAGGAACTGAAATCCATTGCGATGCTTAAGTCGTCTTTCTCCCGATTAGTTATGATAACTTTTTACGAACATGCTATGGTAATGTATGAATAATAATGATGTAATCTTCTATTGTATATATTAGCGCGAATGTAAGAAGCTCAAGGAGAATCTCAGAGCAGAAGAAGAGACGCGAGGAATCCAGTTGAAACAACACCAAG
Source organism: Priapulus caudatus (assembly GCF_000485595.1). Classification (NCBI taxonomy): domain Eukaryota; kingdom Metazoa; phylum Priapulida; class Priapulimorpha; order Priapulimorphida; family Priapulidae; genus Priapulus; species Priapulus caudatus. The sequence goes on from NW_014577595.1 coordinate 6,439, forward strand.
CAAAATTGAGCAGCAGAGAGCATCTGTGGGCAGGTGACATTCATGCATGATAGCAGATAGAAAACCTGATGTGCTTGCTTTTTCACAAGGCGTTTTGGTACCGATGTCGTCGTTTTTAGTTGTACCTCGGTCCTACTAGCGTATGGCTTTGTGTTTTGGCAGAGGAAAAATCAAAGCTGCAAACTCAGTTGCTTGCTGTCGAGAAAGACAGGAACGCATTGCAGGCTGGTCTTCTCCAACATCAACAGTTAGAAGCATCCCTGCAGCAGCAAGTCCAGATCCAGAGTATTAATATTGTTGATTACATTTGTTGTTATATGAGTAAAGATCCTTTTGTCCATTTAATTTGTAGATATTTTTTTCTTTGTTTCACAGAAAATACCAAAAGCATACTGTGGCAATCTTACGTGTTTAACTGAACGTTATAGTATTTTTTATGAGAAGTAAAAATATTCACCCGTGAATATCATCAGTAATCAATCTACCAGGAAATGATATCTCTGGGTGTCTTTTCTAAGCGTTAAGTCTATAATTCAGGTTAATCTTACATGAAATGATATAGTAACTAAATTAAATATCTACCATAGGTCAAGAGAATGCATCGATGGCTCAGCAGCTCCAGGCAATTCAAGGGGAGATGGAAGCGCTGCAGAAAGAGCGAAAGAGTTATCTAGAAACCGAGGAGAGCTTCAAGGCATTGAAGAGCACAGTCGCTGATCTCGTCAAGTCGAATCAGAATTTAAAAAGAGTTGGCGACGAAATGGAGACACGTGTAGAGGTATGAGTATTAGAACCATCCACCTCTCCTTATGTCATTCCCCCCTCGTGTTTTCTCACGTGCACATGTACACACGCATGCACTCTATGTCACAGTGTATAATTGAATATACTTGCATTCAGTGACAGTAGTGAGTGTTACGCAGTGGTGTCCTTGTGGAATTATGAACCGAAGTTGACTCGTAAACGTGCTCCCAGGAGAAACGCGTGAAAATCCTTATGCTTCCAGGACAAACGTGTGAAGATTCTTATAATTATTTCGCGTGTTATTTCTTCTCAGCTCCTCTCAAAACAATCGGCTGATCTGAGGAGCAAGCTGGAGTCTCAAAACCAGGAGAACGCTGTGCTCACTAAAGTTCTCACGGAGTTGAAACATCAACATGTTTTGGCGATCGACGCTCGCGCTGACACGGACAAAGCGCTGCACGAATGTCGTGAAGCTCTCCAAGAAAAACAGGTGTGTTTCACTAGAGCAAACCCAATCTGCCACACCCTGCGTAGTTGCAAACACCTGGTATTACATTGATAAAGTTGATTTAAATTGAACTTTATTCTTGAGATTCCACGCAATTGAATAGCAATTGAAATTGCTTTGATTGATATCAAAGCTCTATTTACGGGAGACAATACGTGTTTTCGAGGTTATTTTCTATGCATGATGTGAAATTTCATTGCGATTTGCCGATGTCTGTATTAGTTTTTCAGCATTTTCCATTTTCTTTGTACTGAAAGCCTGTTTCTTTATATAGCAAACAGTACAGGATCTGAATGTTGAGAGAGCAAACTGTCGTGACCTAATAGAGAAACTCAAAGATGAAGTTTCTCTACTAAAAAAAGAAAGGGAAGAGCTGCAGGAGAGAGAGAAACTACTGGTTGAGTATCCAGATCTGTACAGAGCAGCTGATGCTAACCTCACTGGTATTTGAGATACATCATGTTATACATAATATTATTATGCATTTGAGGTTTATGTACATATTCTTACTCAGTTACGTGCACTACTTAACTCTTTGCAATTGTAAGAGTTCTGATTCAGTTATGTAAATATATAGCGGTGTGTTAGATGTACGCTTAGTGAAGATAGATGATGAACACGTCCTGAATGATCGGGATGTTACAGAGCATAACAGACTTTATATTTATTGAAAGTAAACAAACTAGTGAAACTATGTTTTGACTATCGTAAAAATAATTGCATCCTTGCTCACTAGAAGATTGGATTTCCTGTTTTGCATTGAAAGTTTGTGCGATTGCTCTGTCTGTGTCTGCCGGCATGTAATTTGGGATTTTCGCTGATCACTGCAGGCACTGGTGACATTGTGCAGGACATGCAGCGACAGGTGTCGGCTAATTCGATCAGGATTCAGGTGCTGGAGAAGCAGAATTGCTCGCTGCGCAACTCTCTCTCCAAGCTGCTGGCCGCCAGCAAGAGCAGAGAAATATCTCCGGTAAGACTTTCCGCGAGAAGGCGAGGGATAGAGGGATAGATGGGCCATCATCTTACCTACCTTATCTTACGTCCAACATGCGCGTGCACGACTGGATAGAGTAAGGGAGGGCGAAGGAGAGATGTAGATAGATAAATGGATGGATGGATAAATGAATGGATAGATGGGTGAGAGGGTGAGTGGATGGATGGATGGACGGACGGACGGACGGATGGACAGACGGATCGGTGGGTGGATGGATTTGTGTGCGTGTGCCTGCATGGTGGATGGGTGAGCATGCAGAATGACATTCATATTTAATGCACTAGGTGTGTCGTTTATGATAATCTAATGTGTTTTGAATAGTAAGATAATAGCTCTTGATTTCTAAGTAAAAATATAATCGTGACATTCATTGAAATAAAGGAAAACGATGCAGAAGCAAGAAGAGAGGGGGAATGCGAATCTGAGGAAGCACTTCCAGTCACAACCAATGGACACAATGGCATGAGGTGCAATATATTCACATATAGTTCGAACAACTTCTCTTTTCTGCTCTTTAGCAGTAATACCTGTTCTGTCAATGGGGGGTATTCATTCAGCATTGCCGAAACGAGCCAATCGTGTGTAACCACTAACCACGGAGAAGAGATTCTGCAATTTATATTTGGTGTAATTTCAGGATCTCCTCACGCACAGGGGATCGCAGTGACAAAGTCGACACATTAGAATCAAGCGAGGGCACATGTGTGTTGAAAACAGCTGCGAGGCAGAGGTTAGATAGTGCTAGGGGAGACACTGTGGATTCCGGCATTGCCCTGCCAGAGACAGCACAATCTACTTCAGCGTGGAATGGAGTGCCAGTTGAGGGGAATTCTAACGCATGTGTCACTGCGGCTGTGGTGACTCCGCCCAACTCGCTACGGTCATCTCGAGGCGGCACCACTCCCTGTCCTGACTACAAACGCGGGTCTTCAGCCACGGGTAAAAATCCAGCATTGATTTCGCACACAGACGGACCGCCATCCGCCCAAACTACGAATGTCGCCGAGCCCTTACCGAGAAAGAACTCTTCTTCAACCCTGTTATCCACTTCCGTGACGACATCTAACGATGGCAGCTCGACGAATGCGAAATCTGTAGGTCATCGACAGCAAGCGAAAGGAAGACGACTCGCCGCGCACAACGTCAGGAAGGAAGGCGGCGACGGTTCTCCGACGACGGCGAAGCCGGCATCTTCCGATGGAGTCGTGAAGCTCTCCTCTCTCAACAGCAGCTGCCTGAACACCTACATCAAGCTGAAGCGCACCGAGATGCTGAAGCGATTTAATAGCTCGCAGCATCCGGGGAGCCCGGCGAAGCACTAAAGCCCGCGGGGATTCACCGCCGAACGAAGAATGCCCTCGCTCGGAACAATCATCTGTTAATGGAGCACTTGTACGTTTCTTTGTTTGTTGACCTTGTTCGTCGTCTAAGATTTAATACAGACCGTCAAACAATTTTGTAATTAGCTTGCCTTGACATCGTCAAGATGAGCTATTGCCATGGGGTGTCGTCCGTCCGTCCGTCCGTCCGTCCATCCGTCCGTCCGTCCGTCAACATTTGGCTACGGTCAACGATAACTCAACAACCGTTTGACCCACATGTTTCAAATTGCATATAGTTGTTACTCCTATGGGAGAGGTTTGAACGTCCTATTTTGGAGCACGCCAGTTGACTTACATTCGAGCCACGTCCACTTTTTGGCAATATTGGAATATTTTATTGTTTTTATTTGCGCGATATTCGAAAACCAAAATGGCGATAATTTAGGCGTAGCACCATCTCTCATCAAGATTTCAGACTCAGATCTGAAACATTTATTTTCGCATCAAAACTTATGCATATATCATTATCAAGAGTATATGATGGGAGATATGCTATATAATGGGAGTTCTCCCATATATACTCTTGCTTTATATATCCTCCCTCCCTCTTCTATCACACCCAAGGTGAGCTACAGTGTCATTGACACTCATTTTTTTCTATTGTTGCGTGGTTTAGTTGTTAGGATTCGGTGGTTTCCTGCAGAGCCATGTGAAGAGATCGACATTACCTGTGTATATTGAATGAAATTATTTAATACATATAGGTTTATGGTCGTACTACATTTTCTATACACAACGCTAGCATTTTTATTATCGCTAGACTATGTTCATATACTTGTATTATAGATTTGGGTGCAATAGCTATACTGTTATTGCTACTCTGCTGTTGGTATTAACGTTTGCTAGTTACAGTTATGTTTCCCATTCTCTGAGCTGTTGTATAGTATCAGGAATGCACATATGCGCGCTTGTATTCGAATATTTTTCTTCTAATTAGTAAAGCTCGTTTAATAATACTAGTAATATAGGCATATTCCCGATGTAAATCCTCGAATCCTTTCTTATATTAAGAACAGAATAACGTTATGTAACTGCACATAGCACTTATCATTGGAATGTAGAAGTTATATTATATTATCCAATAGTATAGTAGTGTATTAGTAAATAAATAAATTCATCTATACTATCGAATTGTCGAGTTGATTTCAACGTGCAATCGGCGGGCACACCTCACAGATTAAATTCTACACTAACATACACTAATGCGATTGAAAGGGGCAATGCACGCTTTTAAATTATTGTTCCCGATAGATGGCGGGACGACAGATTTAATGTCTCGTAACCTATGCTCGTAACTCTCGTTGATAGTTAATGGGAGATTTGGTGCTGCATGTTTTTTTTCTACGAGCTTTACGTTGAGTACATTTTGACATACTTAAACGCCGTTCTGAAAAAAATTGTCACATGCGTGTAGAAACATTCTATTATGTACTTTCTTGGCAACCATGGTTGTTAAAGGGTGAGACGGGCCATATTCTGAGCAATTCAAAGGGACGTAAGAGGTGGGGGGGGGGAATTCCGTGACTTAGGGTCATTTAGATCTTCTAAGTCTTTATTTCATTTTAACCAAACTGAAGGAAGCGCAGCCTCATCGCCAATCTCAGAGGCTGCACAATGTACCTAGTCGTAGGAAATCTCCCTGTAGCATGGCGGTAGACCACTATTTATTTATTCTCCATAGTATAGTAAGACCATTGTCACTGCTTTGTAATGATATGGTGCAGAGTTGTCCTCGGTTACGCTACATTAATGAATGTTAAATCAGCCACTATGTGGCGATATGCCTTTTCCATGATATATGGAGCTGTATGTCCAGCCTTTACAAAAATATGCACTTTTGTACAATATACAATTATACAATATATATATACAAAAGAGCACATACCGACCAGTCACTTTAATAATCATAAGGTACCTAGTCGTACCAAATATTCCTGTAGCAATGTGAAACACCCCTGTGTCTGGGAAACTACACAATATTTCGTTGAAATTATGCCTTTCAAATGTTGAGCAAATATCTCTCGTAGTAGTTTAACATGACTATACGTACAGCCCTCCTCTCCCCCTTTAATAATGATAGAATCCCCAAGTTTCCTTGGATGACGTAACACTGGTTGGGCGATGTATGTCTCATGTGTCTTATAATAAAAATACTGTACGGCTGTACCAACTTTACCAAGTAAATGAACATAGTACTTTGTTGAAAAAGTTATTTTCAATTAGAGAGCGCATACACATGGGTAGTATAATATTAAGGTTCTCTATTCGAATTTCTCACTATAATAATAATAACGCTTACTCTTACCAAACATGTCTCATCACGATATCTCATCACGATTTCTATTCGCGCATGTGTAGTATTTTCCAATTATTTAGTGTAAAAATATACGTTTGAAATGAGAAGGACACATTCGTCGCAGTAGCTTGACTTCAAAATTAAATCCCAATGCTCTCTGTATCTTTCATCTTACTTATATCTTTATCTCGCTATTATTTAGCGCATTCCCATTATTTTGAGCTCAGTAGTAAGCTCAGTAGTAAAGTCTTTACACGCCTGCGTAATTGGCCGGTGTTTACCGTTCGATGGCGCCACTAACGCCTGCGCGTATCGCGCGTGAAACATTTCAGAGAGGTAGACATTATTAGTGTGTTGGAAGAGGGCGAATGATGTGCTTTCGTCCTTGCTCCATGTATATTGTTTAAAAAATAGTAAACGTTAGTGGTAGTGATATTGTTGTAAAGGCACTGAATCTTGGAACACCAACAGGTGACGTTGACGCCACGGAATGTAACAAATAATTCAAATTTGAGTAAGTAGAAGTATTCAAGTTAGAGCCGTGTGACGAGTGTCGGTTAGTCAGTTACTCACTGTGTTGACGTTGCGTGCTACTGACTACTGTGTCATTGTGAATGTATAAATTTGTAGAAATCGCTTCGTCTTATGTACGGCTTGTTGTCGTTCGTTTCTGTGAAATTACTCGACAGTTTCCCAGCATGTAACGAAGCAACTAGTACTAGCACAACGCCGCGGTACTAGGTACCACTCATGATTATGCAGCCATTGTGCACACTTGATTATTATCACCATTAATCATGACCAAAAACATCACCATAACCCCCCAACCTTAACCTCAACCAAAGTTAATGTTATTGTTAGGACGGGGTAGATTTACACAATAACTCCACTTATGATTTCTGTCGTATAAGTGTGCGAGATGCTGCAAAATTCTGGCCACATGACCACGGACTTGTTATCAATACATGCGTATGCATACATGTACAATTGGTCATGTATCGTAAAATTGTATAAACGTGTAATGTTCACAGTAATGCGGAGCTGACCGGCTATCAGCTTTAAGATTTTAAAGAAGTCCAGCTTGAGACTAATTATCTCTCACAATTTAATCTGCAGCAGGATGAAAGTATGTCTTTCATAATGATGAAGAAGAAGAAATACAAGTTTCAAGTGCAATTCGACTTGGAGGAGCTCTGTTCCGTACCATTTGTGAATGCCATTCTCTTCTCAAAGATTCGACTGCTGGACGGGGGAAACTTTGAGAAACTATCTTCCAGGTAACTGCACATATATATACAGGGGTCGAAATTCGCTAACAAATACACTTGCGCATGCTGCAAGTTAGGTTAAACAATTACTTGCGCCAGGAGATTTTTACTTGCACCTACCTCTGTTGCTCTCCAAACTGGCAGTACCCCTTCCCTTCCTCCCTGTTTTGGTTTATGATTTATTCGATGTCTTTTGTGTCTTCCTGCTCTGATTCAGAGTCATTTAGTACACTTCAATTTCGTACAGAAATCAAAATTAAATGGGTTTGACTTCTAAATACGTAAGTAGCTGGCATATTGTTGACTTGCGGCAGCCGAAATTGCTACGAAACATCACTTGCGTTCGGTGAAAATCACTTGTGTTGCGCAATCACTATATAGCGAATTTCGACCCCCTGTGTATACCATTATAATCTTATTATATTGCATGTATTGTTTTTTTATATATATGTTGTTATGTTATAATATCATGTACAGTATTATCATATGTCCATAGTTTATTCAATTTCATCCAGTCATATAATTTTAGAGGTGGACAATGTGCTCTTACTGATGAGCGTTTATGTTTGTTTACACACCCAAAATGTTGTTTATATCGTTGTGTTACAGTGTAATAATACACATTACTTGTAAGCTGAAATGTGATGAGGTAAGAGTTTATACCCGAGAAAAACAAATGTCATTAATCACTGGATTTCCATCAGTGCGATGTTAACATGAAATACTGGTAAAATGTAGGGCAGCAATAGCTAAAGCAACGACTAGTTGAGCTCAGATTTGTTTTTCCTGCACGCTTTCAACTTGTCACAATGCCTCTATTCATACCATAGTTAGATTGCAGTTATACGTGCCAGTGTGAGCGGGCTACATGCACATGGCATCTGGAATACGAAGATTTGCAATTGCTGGGCAGGCACGTCGGATCACAAAATAAACCTAGCAAGGTTGTCACATCATGACACATCTTAACCTGATGTGAAAATTGTGCAATTACCCAGCCCCGGTGCTCCGGAAAGGGGGATAACAATTTGTCGCTAGTTAGGGAAAAGGTGGATCGTACCGCGAGATGAGTGAATGCGTGCAGGGAATATACAGAGGCTGCTGATTGCTTCTTCCTTTGCTGCACTGACTGTGAATCTTGCACTTAGCAGACACACGTGCACGCACACACACACTAACACGCACACACACACACACACATGCGCGCACGCATGCAGGCGTGCACACCCGTATGCAGACGACTGACGTAGATGATGTTTACTGTTTCATAAAACCTACTACTGTCTGCAAATGTCGCATCCTGAAAGTCACGAGGTGCATTATTGCTCATGATTATGACATTAAAGGACATCCTAGCAAGCTCGATGCATCCCGTGAATGTATTTATTGCCCTTGGTTAATCACATTTTATCGCACATCCATTGAAATAAATGCAAATATCCTTATGGAAATAGATGTGGGTGCTGGCTACGCAGTAAATATATATATCCAATTACATCAGTGTCACGGTAAATAGCATCTATCATCTATCGCGTTTCATCGCGTGTAAAACCAGAAAGTCTGTTTGTCTCGTCGATGATTCACCAGGTGTAGCGTTACCATGGGTACAGCTCAGCGGCAAGGTGAGGGGTGCCGAAATAACAACAGCTAGGGCCAGCAGCTGTTCATTCACCCATTGTCCGTCGCTCTCCGACCTGACAACTTGCCTACCAGCCCTGCATAGTCATGGGGAGCGGGGAGAGTCCAGTCCTGTCAGAGAGTGATCGTTCTGGCATCTCAAGCTTGCTGGTCAATGAGGTCAAGCGGAGTACGCTGGTATTTGACTCGGCTGCCATCTACTACTCTCCTGAGTACAGCACCGAGGGAAACCAACCCTTCTTTCGCATGTGATTGGGTCATTATTAAGTTTGGAGTACAACAACAAATCTTTTTTGCGTTTATTTTTAACTGCGTGAACATTCGAATGTCTTTTTATCGCCCCTATCTCTGTGTACACATTGCTCAATAAGTAATCGTTGGAAGTGCCTTGTGCGTTGGTGGGAAATAGCTACTGCTATCTTATGCACACCTCTGTACTGATCCTCGTGGCCAAGTGTAATGTAAATAGAAACAAACGTATGTTATACGTCTACGCTGCCGATCTACGTACTACGTCTGTACGAGTTGTCGACCAGAAATAGTGCGCAGTTTGGACCGTTGTTTCTTGATGCGCCCGTTGTGTATTGCTGGTGTTGCTAGCAACCGAATTTTTCTTCTGTTGCTAGGCGAGCATGTGCCTTGTGCATCCTCCGAAATGGGTTGAAACTAGATGTAGGGCTATGTATAGACTTTTGTACTCGTATAGCACTTCATAGTCGATGTGTGACGTCGTCGACCTCCACCACTGTCTGGTCACGTTGCCCTCGTTAACATAGCTTTTGTCAAATTTCTAAACGCTCCTATAATTCCCTCTGAAATTGAAAGTTGGAATAAACACGAAACTTCATACCAAAAAGACAGACGCCTGCCGCCGCTAAGGCATGATTCTTTTTATATATCCAGGAAGTGACGCAAGACATTTCCTATGTTGCTATGGCGATAAGGATGTAGTGTAGCACCGCGCCAATTTAACGGCTTGTTTCTAAATATACACGTTGTATTTCGGTGGCGGAAAAAGCGGTCCATTCTGCTGCTACGAAAAAATGCTTCTCGGGTTGCCACTGGGGACGACGGCGGATGCTGGGGGAATTATGCGGAGGTTGCTGAGAGGATGATCGGTATGAGGATTCTAGCTCGTGTCTCCAGCTGCACGCGATGTTGATGCAACGTGATGCGTCGTCTACGATCTGTATCAGTAGATCCGCGGTTTCCACATGGATGTTTCCACATAAGACAGCAACGCAACTGTCTTATATGTGTGCGTGCGTGCATTACTCTGAAACCCGTGGCGTTTGCCTATGAGGCACGGACCGACTGCCTGCAATTACCGTATGGTATTTCACTGTAGTAAATGTGACACAGTTACTAGACTGTGTGTAGACTGTGTGTATTTGATTTCGGATCTGGCACAGCATTGGCTTTGAAATGCACGACCCTGCGAATCGGCAGCGCTTGCGTGCGTGCGTGCGTGCGTGCGTGCATTTTTGCGAGCACGCGTGAATCGGCGGATGGGTGTATTTGCCGTATAAGGATTATGAATATATATTATCAAGAGCTAATAATACCTTATTATTAGCTCTTGATATTATCTATATGCTACATACATGCGCATATTGCCGTGTGTAATATTTCACGGGGCAGCCGCAGCCTACATACTGGGCTTGCCGTGTTTAACGGATTCACTCGGCTGCTATATACGGGGCGTAAACCTTGCAAGCGGTCCAATGAACGCGTGCAGCAAATAAATACATAAGACGGAGAAGTGGTGGGTGGTGGATGAGAAGAGAATGCAGCCAGACACGTCAGCAATAGTGCGGTTTTGCTACCACGGTCTGCTGGGCACGACTGCCGTGCCTAGCCTACTGTAAAACTAGTTGTCAGCGACGGGAGGGGGGAATGTAACCTTTATGGTGGAAAAAAGGAGACTGTAAAGACGCGTAGGGTTTGTTTGCTGCTGCTGTATTAGAATTTAGTGCTGCCTTGCTTACGATAGCGCCTGTGCCGGAATCGCAACCTTAGTAAGCTTCATGTAATCAAGGGTCCATAATAGATGTATATTGTATATGATATACATACTCTTGATGTAATGAAATTATCCGATAAGATAAGCATGATATATGCATTTTTGATATTTTGCTCTGTGCGCATGAATTAGGATAAATGAGACAAGTCAATGGTATTAGATTTCTAGTATAGTGACGGAGTGAGGCGTCTTGTCTAGTGGTATTTAACAGTGTTGCCGTCTTGAATCAGAATGCTAAATGTTTCAGAAAGAACTGCTCATTCTAATCCTCGAAAGTTAATCCTAGTTTATAAATGCCCCCCCCCCCCGTATTAAAGATCTATAATGCTGGTTCCTATTTGCATAGTCCTTTTGCTTTTACCTCGCAAATTTCATCCTTCCTTAAGATATAGGACGACAACATGTGTCGTAATAAAATCTATATAGAAGATACTGTATTAGAAAATATTATTCATGCAAATCTTTTTATGATTCGTCGGCAAACTTTATCTTCAGTTTGTGACATCGAGACTCCAAGGCGGTTGGAGTCTCCAAGCATCAATTGAAATAATAATGTGCATTAATAACAAAGCACAGTAAGTGCTTGCTTTTCTTCCAGTTTATCTGTCAATTATAATCGTCATGTGTCTTTGAATCATAAGTTTAAAAATTCGTGTGTCATCTAAACTCGATGCAGGCAGTTTTAATTCGCACTGCCTCTAAATCTGTTGCAAAAACCGCTACGTTATTCGGTATGTTGCGCAGTTTATTTAAGACCTTGCTTGCGTGCAAAAATGTTAATTTTGGAGACAGGCTCGTAATTTTACTCCAGGTCTTTTAGGGGGAGAACAATGATGTTCGAATAAGTCTGCACTGATATAACAACACCCGGATGGCCTTGTTCTTTGCTGTTCATTAGAGCAACTTTACTGCGTGTACCAGGACGCGCGCGCAGCGGGATGAGGGCTAATCTAGGATCTGGTTTTAATATTCGGGGATGTGCAGTGACGCCCCCATAGTAATTAGTAATTACACACCCGATACAGACATCCTGTCGACAGCCAGCAGCTATCGAATTCATCAAATAGCCAGTACCGCGTTTGCGAAACCGCGTTTCCATTCGCACCTACATTGATGAGGAAATCGATGCGAGTGTATAGCCTGAATGCAGTACAGCGTGCATTCTTACTCAGTAGCTATCCTGCACGCGTTCTATATAATTAATCCACCAGGTGACGGACGGGTGACAGTTGTTTACATTGCCAATATGCCTGTCTTTTAATCTTCTGTTATCTGTCTTTTAATTAGGAGGTGCCGACCGCGAAGTCGTTTGATTATATCACGATATTGCTAATAACTATTACACTATCTGCTATTACAGTATTACTAGTATGAAATTGAGTTGATTACAATCAATGATATATGTTTTCAACTTTATATGAATTATAAAGAGTATTACATTGAAATAGATACTGTAAAGTAAAAAACACAATATTTATTTTGAATATTGCATTTTGTTGAAGAAAGCCATTACTTTTGAAGTCTTTTAATTCTATAAAGTTTGGAGCTTATCTATAGATCTGTCCGTCTCTCTCTCTCTCTTTCCTTTTTTTTCTCTCCTCTCTCTCTCTCTCTCTCTCTCTCTCTCTATTCTACATATCTTTTTGATCTCGCGTCTCTCTTTTCGCTATGCATGGAATACGTAGCGCTGTAAACACCATCGTGTACTTCTCACAGCCACAGAAATGAAATGCGGGATAATATTGCGCAATTTGCTTGTGGTTGCTGTCACTTCCGGGTAACTGCGTTCCCGTGGGCTCGCCCGATTTGAGTACAGGCTGGCTATTTGGGGTACATGTGTGGGCCCAGACCACACAACCCGTGGCTTGCACATGCATGTATCGTTTAGGGGGCTAAGAAGGTCGTTGCGTTTCGACGCTAGTTGAGTGTGGTTTCTCCTGAAATTACCAGCTTGACCCATATCCGAAAGCATTCGGCTCGTCTATCTGTACAACCTTTCCTCTCTCCTCGCCAACTCTTGTGTGAATTCTTACATGCGCATTTTTTGGAAAGTACACTCGCATCTCTCTGGAAAACATACGTTGGAGTTTCTTCGAGAAAAAAATCGTGTATGCGAAACTCGATGGGTGCGGAAGTGTACACGTAACTAGAGTTAGCTAGCAGTTGTTTGTATATATATACCTGCGATGTCCCTGACCTGCCATCCTTTACAGGCTCACATCTCTCGACTAATTGCGCCTGTGCGTACCTAATCGGTTAGAGATGGCCATACAAGTTTACATCCGTGTGAATACCAACTGGGCTCCTGTTGGTTTATGTGGATTGTGGACATGCTTCTGACAGTGTGAATCTATGCGCTGACGATTCGGTCCTGAGTAAATTAACTATGCAACAGTTTTTTTTGCAAGCAGTTATGTACATAGATTATGTGCCCTGGATCAGTGCGGTAGATCACTGGCCACCTACTGTCGCTATGTGTGCGTAGCAAGAGGTGCGTAGTGATAATGAATGTAGACGATGACGTCACAGTGCAGGAAACTAGCAGTGGAGGGAGTTCGGTCATCTCGCCAGAAACAGTAAATGTAGAGGTTTTTCCCCCGATCTCGTTCTATCTAAATCATGATTCATTGGTAGCAGCCGGACATAAACGAGCGCCTGTCACTGTCAGGCACGAACATGGTTATGGTGGTTAAACTGTGGGGATGATGACTGCGGGCTGTGTGGTGCGGTTCTCTGTATATTTATGTGTATAAATTTTTAACTCGTTGACACACTGACGTGGGTATACGCAGATGTTTGCATTGTCCACACGAGCCACCGTTTCCACGGCGGGGCAAAGTACGATCACCTAGCTGTAATTTATCAAATTATCAAAAGCTAATAATAAGGTATTATTAGCTCTTGAAATTATCAAACCCCTACTGCTCCCGTTGCTCCTACGTGCTCCATTTACTGTGGGTCATACTTGTGGGGTTTCCACGCTAAATATATATATACGCTAATAACATCTTCAACGTGCACATCTAGCAGATTTGATTTGGGGAAAAAAGTGACGCATTTGGCAAGTTTCCAGAGGTATATCTTTCAGCTATCTAATGAAATACCAAGGTTTCAATTTGCTGGAGATTACAAAGTGTAACTGTTGATATAACTTTAGAACATTTCGAAATCTTACAACTCGGCACGTAGCCTTGTATTCTAGCCTTTCAACTGTTTTTTTTACCTTTCCCAAGAAAACTGCGAAAGGCTTCCAAATCAAAATAATATACTGTTGCTAAATAATCTCTCTGCGCTCGTGCTGAAAAGACAGTCAGGTAAAAACCAGCGCATAGAACGAAGTGAAATTGCGGGCAACCGAAAAACAACCTCTCCCCCCCCCAAAAAAAAGACCCCAGACGAATAAGCAAAACGTACTGTATAATGGCGAAACACCCCGAAAGTGTGTCGCGTTGTTCGCTCACGCAAATGCGAATATTCTCCGAAATGCCAAGCAAACATTCTCATAGCGATACACCCACAGGTATTTTTTTTCACGGCCACGGGCGGCCAGTGGTGTGAATTTACTTCGCGCTATTTTGCACATTGCTCGTAGTGTGTTCGTATGGAGAATTCGACACGCGAACGAGTGTTCAAAGTGAACGCTATAGCGTGCTAGTACCTTACCTATCTGTCTGACTTTGCCCTAGTCTTGTAGACTGAGTCCACACGTCGCTCTGTCGCTGCACGAGAGCTACGATGATCTTCATTTCAAGGACTTACGTGGTTCGGCCTGATCAAGTTACATGTTGGACGACGAGAGAGAGAGAGAGAGACGGAGAGAGTGAGAGAGAAAAAAGAAAGAGAGAAAGAAAATAAAATAAAGAGAGAGAGAGAGAGAGAGAGAGAGACAGGGAGAATAAGAGAGAGAGACACATAGCGAAAAAAATGGAGGGGAATTAAGAGAGAGAGAGAGAGAGAGAGAGAGACAGAGAGGGAGAGAGGGAGGGGAAACGAGAGTGTGTCTTTCACAGATGTACTGACCCCGGGTTGTGTTTGTATTTGTTGCCGCAGGGAGGAGGTTCAGGAGCACTCGGTGAGATGGAACGCAGGCTTCAACTTCTCCTGCAAGATGAGTGCCAACGCTAGCACCGGCGTGCTCGACTCCTGCACATGCCGTGTCTCCGTGAGAAAGGTGAGTCAGCCGTACTCATATACACGCACGCACGCATGCACGCAAGCATGCACGCAAGCACGCCCATTTTTATAAAAGTGTAGTGACATGCACCTATGCACGCACGCATGCATATTTTCCATGAAAGTGTCGTGATACACACACCTACGCACGCGTGCACGAATGCCACACACCTACATCTTTTATACATGTGTAGTGACACACACCTACGCACGCATGCACGCACACGTACACATGCACGCACACACACATGCACATATTCTATTAAAGTGTAGTGACACGCACCTACGAACGCTACACGTACATCTTTTATGAAAGTGTTAATGACACGCACATACGCACGCATGCACGAACGCCATACACGCACATCTTCTATGAAAGTATAGTGACAC
>NW_014577595.1:23747-32385 GCF_000485595.1 Priapulus caudatus
CACACGCTAGCTCTAGAACTATAGCCCTTCGCTCTGCCACAGGCCCTATAGCCCTTCGCTCTGCCACAGGCCCTATAGCCCTTCGCTCTGCCACAGGCCCTATAGCCCTTTGCTCTGCCCTGTGGCATACACCCCGAAAGGCTATAGTTCTAGAGCTAAGCACACGCATGCTGATAAGGAACACAATAGCTGCGAGTCGGACACCGCGCGGCAAGCGTGCCCCGTCACAATCACGCATGCACCCGTCGGGAACTTCCGCGTCTTTGTGTGTTTGTTGTTTTGAGCGGGAAGTCGAATCCCCGCCACGTCGATGACCAGAGAGCCGAGTTTTAACCAGTTTTTTTTTCTCCCCGCGACCGTTGACCACTAGCGAGTTGGTCTGCTGGTCCGCTGCCGCACGCGTGGACGAGGTAAGGAATGCTTTATTAAGCGGAGGGTAATCGGCGCTAACTTCGGTGAAAACTTGTTTTATGTTGGAGGTTTTATCTTCGCGTGGATGGATCTAGTGCTAGCCGCTTATACAGCCGGTTGTGCATACAACGCCGCAGTCAATAACAACTAGCGTATAGCATAAACAGTTTATGTGCGCTTGACTCGCTTGACACCACCTTCACCCGCGCCCGACCTCGGCCGCCACCGACAAGGTACATGCGCGCTCGAGTGAGAAAAGAAGACATTTTTACAACATCCACTGTCTTATATATCCTGATTAATGAATACATCATCAGCATCCAGTGTTTCTCCATAGTTAGTGGTAGGCGATGGGAGAGAGAGAGAGAGAGAGAGAGAGAGTGAGAGAGAGTGAGAGAGAGAGAGAGAGAGAGAGAGAGAGAGAGAGAGAGAGAGGGAGAGAAAGAGGGGGGGGGAGAGGGAGCGTGTGTGTGTGTGTATAAATGTCTATAGTGTATATAGATATCTATATGTACAGTATGTTCTTGCATCTTAGATTCTGGGATTTACAGTTTACTGCGCTCGCTCTAGCTACCAGGCCATTAGCCTGAAAGTACTGAAAGCCTCCTGAGTAGGTGGATACCCGTGCCACGCTGTCATGGGGATTAATAAATGAGAGGGCGCCACCCGCGTATCGTTTATGCTAGCCGCACACTATACGATTTTGCACTGTGCACAGCACTAAGCCCTCGCACACTATACGACCCGCTCCCGATCGATCGGGAGGCCCCCGCACACTGTCCGACTCAAAGTTGGCGCAAACCATGGCACTCTCGTGGCGTTCCAAGCGGATTTAGCGTGTACGAAGGGTCGGGAGTGTTTTCCCGCCATTTTTACCGAATGCGGTTCACATGGCACTGCTCTGTGATTGGTCCATTTTCTTCAGCGCTCGGCGGCGGGTCGGATGGCCACGCACACTATCCGAGTCGCATCGTAAGCCCTCGCACACTATACGAACCGCTCCGCTCCTGATTCAAAATTCGAATCGGGCCAAAATGACCTCCCGAGCCAAACTTAAGCCTCCCGATCCCGCTCGGGTCGGATAGTGTCTGGCTAGCAGCCTAGCACTAGTGACCGTGCGCTAGGTTGTTGCCGTTCCTTTCTATTTCATCTACTAGTATTTCCCGTCGGTGTTCGTATCCAGATGAGAGACCGGATACCAGAGAAGCGTCGCCCAAACGAGGTGTTGATCCTGACCGCTGAGCGCGGATCCGTTCCTGTAATTCATCCTGTCGAAGTTTTGTCGAAAGTAACTGTAGGCCTTCGAGTTGTCGCTGTCAGGAAATTGTCTCTTTTCTTCTTCTTCTTCATCTTTTTCGTCGTCGTCGTCGTCGTCGTCGTCGTCGTCGTCGTCGTCGTCGTCGTCGTCGTCGTCTTCTTATTCTTATTTTTCTTCTTATTCTTCTTCTTCTTCTTCTTCATCTTTTTCGTCGTCGTCGTCGTCGTCGTCGTCGTCGTCGTCGTCGTCGTCGTCGTCGTCGTCTTCTTCTTCTTCTCGCGGTATCAAGTCACTTGCACTGCAATCGCCTAGCATCGGCAGTGTATGACATACCATGTGCGTGGTAACGGGCTAGTAGGAGTGGGAAGTGAAATGGCGATGCGAATCTTGTCGGTGTGCTACTAATAATGCCTAAGGCATGTGAAATTCCGGTGGGAAAATGTACGTTCGTCGATATTTCCATATCAATCGGCGTGAGCGAGAATGCAGACACGATGCATGCTGTGTTATAGAGTGTGTAGAGCATAGCATGTAATCTGCAGTCGTGATAATGTATGCACGTATAGCCTTTCTTTTCCCCTCACTTTAATGAGGCCGCCCCTCAGAAGAAATCTCCGTTTCCTGTAAACCCGGTACCCCCGTCGAGAATCTCCGCATCTGAAACACGAAAATCTGTAAACGATTAAATTAAACAATTCTAATAAAATAAATAAAACAGGATAAATATAGAGAAACAATCTTTAAATTTCGGGTGCGGCTCACTGCAACCAAGATGCGGCCTCGGCGTTTGATGCGTGTGTGTGTGGGGAGGGGGGGGAGAGGGAGAGGGAGAGGGAGACGGTATAGGCTAAAGAATGCAGAGCTGGAGTCTTACTGCTGATAGACTTGTGGTGTCTGTAGTCACTGAGCAGAGCTATTGTTCGCCACACGTGCCCTGGATTAGTATACGTGTTGTGTGTGTGCGTGGATGTGTGCATGGGTGTGTGCGTGGGCGTGTGCGTGATGGCATTCTCTCTCACTCGGATGCACGCGCTCTGATGGGTGGGAGAGAGCGGAGAGCGACATCTCAGCGTGGGTCGTAAAGATCTAACTGCATGAGGCATGTGCCTACACTTGCTGATCAAACCCCCTCTGCCGTTAACGACTGCTATTCTCGGCCCGCGCGTAATCTGTGTTCCGCGGCGTAATGACCATGGGTGGAAATATGATGCCAGCAGGTTTCAGACGCGTGATTGGCTGTGGCTACCGTGTTAGGGGCTGCGCAGAGCCGTATATATATATATATATATATATATAGATAATAATATAGATATAGCTAGATAATATAAAGATATAGCCGTATATCTTTATATACGGCTCTGGGGCATGGCTTGCCAGGTATTTAATCAGCAGCTCTCGGCTACGCGGGACTGTCAACTATAGCTGGCTGAGTCGAGGTGAGGTGCTTCACACTCGCACCTGACAATTATAGATGATTACTGATCTATATACAAATGATGATGATGATGACATATTGAATGATATGTAATGATGATGATCGCCATGGCGGCTAGGACAGGCTACACTAACTATAGCTTAGTATCATAGGTCGACGACGTATACGTACATCTCTCTAGGAGGGTGGTAATTATATGTAATCGCAAGGAGCTAGCTAAATACCCTGGACTAACTGGGCAATTAAGTAGTTATAGAGGCGGAGCATTGCGCTTAGCAGCGCGCTGTCACTGGATTTTCACGACGAGTGATCAGACGAGTTCGATTTTTTAATTGCCGGCACTCCTTGATCGGTTATTTGCCCCCGAAATCTTGTTAAGGGTGAACAGTGTGGGTGCGGTGGGGCGCGGCGGGGCGGTGGGGGGCGGGCGCCGTTGGGGGTTGGGTGGCGGGCGCTGAGGAGACGAGACGCGATTGAGCGAGACACCTCAAAGAAAGCGCAATTTAGATTACGCAGCACGTCAGCCTCACCAATTTAAGCATTTATCAGTCTGCATGTACTGGTGACCTGCAATGTTGCTGGGTAAATCACGGCACAAGGACGGCCAACTAACGATTGATGGTCCATGCGTACAGCAGCAGACTCCAGAGGATACAGACGTAAGAGGCGGCAATGCCTATTTTTCTATCGCAAGCTTTGGCGCTAGATCAGTCTCGGGAGGAGCAGAGGCGTCCGCGGCGGGCTCGGGCGGCGGCGAGCTGCTGTGGATGTCTGAATGCACAAAGCCTTTATGCCAGGAAGCATAGAGTGGAGATAGCCCGCGGCCGGGAGCATAGGCGTACACTCAAGACGTTTGCGTCGAATCAATGATCTGTCTGGGATACAGCCATCGTAACATCGTAACCCGCTCCGTACAATCGCTAATCGCCTTCAACAGGTCTCGCCGGCACGAGCTAGGCTACAGCCCTCTGGTTGTCAGTCAACTCTGTCAATGTCAACGTCACCAAAACAGATGCCGACTGACAATTGCTACAATGCGCGATTTATGTGGCGACAGGTCATCAGTCATTAGCACTCATCCAATGGAAACCTTTGAATCACAGAGTATCAGGAGTCTCAGCAGTGATCGGAATAGAGTGGGATTGCCGGGACAGCTGGTGGTAATTCGACACGACGCTCTCTAGCTGAACTAGTAGCATGAGGTGAGGCCGACGCAACTAAGTTATCAGCACATACACGTTGTGTCTTTTATTGGTGAACCGCGGGCGACGCTTCAACTGTCACATACTGTTAGAAACTATTTACCCTATCTTTATGTTAGTTATAAGTTCTTATAGGCTTTCCTACCTGCCCTCCCGCTCTTTCGCATAGATACTGCTGTGCTTCCTTGAGATTGGTTGAGCTTGACACAATCAGTATCAGCAGGTGGGACACAAGTGCCAACAAAATCTGCCAGCCTGTATAGACAGAGGAAAAAAAGACAAATCTTTATTATACGCCATGTCATTTTGAATAACGCAATCCTCAGATATGAAATAGAAAAAGCGGCAGGTTGTTTCATCTGGCCTCAACAATATCCACACAGAATGGACAACAACAGTCTGCTTGCATAACAGACAGAGGCAGACAGAGGCAATTTGAACTTGCAAATTTGTTTTTAAATAGGATAACTTCTCTGAGCACCTTACCAATTAGGCCTGCCCGCAAGAGGTGCAACAAGTGCCTCGGGTTTGGCTAATCTCTGACCTTGGCTTCGGTAGACGTATTTGTAGCAAGAACTCAACTTGTACGCTCAAACGCTGCAAACTTCATCATAGTGTATGGAATCTTGTCTGGGCCCACAGTGGTGGCAGGCCCTCTGTAGAACCTATCAAAGCAACCTAGTTGTTAATTAGTACACTTTGAGCATAGCACACATATCATTGATATGAAGGTATAGTGCAGTGCAAACAAACATTACATTCACACAGCATTATTATATAGTTGGGGGTCAAAGATAGAAGTACACGTACATCTCTACGGTACATCGAGACGCAGTTAACAGGTCCACGAACCGGCCACTAAATATGCTTGCATACTGCCCCTGGTGTGCCATCTAGTGTCAGTTTTCTTTGTAAATTTTGAAGTTGCAGTCACAAGTTTCAGACACCGTGCCGAAGGACGTTCAGACAGTTTGCCAGGTCTAACCAGCATGGATCGTTAGACTCTCAAGGCCCAACACGTCGGACTATTTAGGCTACGGTTTTCGTCGTACTAAGCGTGGCTCGTGATGCGATGATACGACTTCCGCGCCGAATTCCGCTCGTCAGCGTACATCTTGGGCATCGCCTCCCTCATCGCATGTTGGAAAGGCCGCCGGTTGTGTCGCGATCCTCAACCTTTGGTCGCCGCTCGAACGCGAGCCCAAACACGATGTCCGGCATAAGAACTCGGCAGACAGCCGCTGGCGGCGAGGTACAGCGGGTGCGCACAAGAAACGTTTTCTCCTGCAACCACAGACAGAACGAACACGGGAGAATTGCAACCATACGTACCATGTAACGAATGACCTATAGAAACGTTGAAATACCAGATTACGATTTTATAAATGGTGTAAATTCGTTAACGATGTAGTACTGGGATTGCACAATCGATTAGTATATGTACATTATATACATTATTAAACCATACTAATGATTATCGAATGGCAAATTGCGGTCAACTAATAAAGAGAACTGCGGTCAAAATGTCTCGATATAAGTAACCGTAACTCCATGTACACAACAATGAAACTGCAGAATGGCCGATTTTCAGGCCAACTGTGGCCAATATGTATCATCACTGGCTTTGGCTATAACCTCAGGCAGCTAAAGAAATGCGTGCATTTTAAACAACGTTTGCAGTGATGCATCGACATGCATACAGTCTGGACTGCCACTCACCAAAGCATGTTGCGCATATTACGGTCTTGAAAACTTTCATAAGAAAGCCAAACTGTTCCTAAACCTTGGATAGAGTATCCGAAAAATGTGGGGTGCCCCAACCCTTTGCACGGCTCTAAATCGCCATCCGCTCGCTTGAAGCAACCCAAAACCACTGAATACGCCTTTATACTTGGCTGTAAAACATAAAATGGCAGGGATTACTGTGACAAATGTAGAGGTAGCCATGGTTTATGATATACAAATGTTTTGCCTGCTGTGGACCTACATTCACTAAGCTTACCAAGCCTGCAATCAATTATGATTTGTGAGTATATTGTGAGAGCAACGGCCTTTTGTATCAAACCAGTTCTATCTCACCTCGTGAAAAAATTATACGCCTAACTCTTGTGGAGGATAAAATTCCATCACTTTAACAGCCTAAGATAATCTGGTGCTCCGAACAGATAGTAACAGATACTCGATACCTTTAAAGATCCTCCAAATACCAGAATGAATGAATAAACGAAACCAACAATGGTATCATAACAAATATGCTATTTACTTGTTGGGCTTATAACAGGTGATTCTGTGCACTCAGAAGTGGCTTACTCATACATAGCCAGGGTCGACCGCTGTCAGTCCCGACACTTCACCAGATGCGAGAGGGACGACTGCAGTGTGTGTAATGGCCAACGAGCCTGAGAATCACCGCCTGAACTCCAAAGAGCAGTAGTACTTCATTGAGCCGAACTACAGCTATTGTCCTCTGAACCAGCCAGCCATTTAATATTCAACCGCATCTTCGCCATATATAAAGGACACATAGACGTATACAGCATGCATCAACAACATTTGCTCTGATTCGCACAATCATATTTCACTAATCGCAAAATAATTTTAGCGAGCAACCTATCGACTACAACTTAACGCCCTTTAGCGGGGCTTCTACTGGTGCAACCGAACATCACATCTGGCCTGGAATTGACTTGTAAAGGTATAGACTTTCAGCAGCCTCAGTATTGTCTTCCATGCTGCGGCATTTTTTGAGCTATTTGGTGACGTCTACCTCCTACAATTAGGCAAACACTGGCATAAGTGGCTTAGTTTACGATTAACACACTAGCGTCTGAAATGCCTGGATTAACTTTGCAGACCCCGACACAGGTAACTCTCTAGCAATACATAGCTATTCATTAATCGAGTTCCAACCTTATCTATTTTCAACGGCAAACTGTTAACATCATATTCATTCGATTTATTGCTGTTTTCAAGATGTTCATGGCATGTTTTTACAATACTCTCAAATCCTGCCATAAATACCATTTTGTCAAGGCCGATGAAAACCATGTCACGGGGTCTAGCAAAAATAGCAGTTCAACCGTTCAATGGCCTCCAGCATTTGTAAAGTAGAATATATTGAACTTTCTTAACGCTGTTACTATAATAAATCAACTTATCGTGGTTCGGTTAACAGAAAGAGATAGTTGCAATCATGGCTACGCTAAACAACTGCGTAGGCCTGAATATCACAAGATATTAACTCATAACTCCCAAACACTGGCATGCATTGGATACATTTCGACTACTAGGAACTGGACAGTGACAGTGCAACCTGTATTGTAACTTGTATTATCTACTAGCCTGAGACAATGAGTAAACAGAATAACCCGAGCACAGCAAAGAGGAAGCCGGTTCTTGAGACAATCAATATATGTCCTCAAGTCAGTTCACTAGCTGTCACTGACCGAGTAATGCAAGTTCATATATCGCTGCATGAATATAAGATGATTCGATAGGAGCCTTATCTACTTCTAGCTCTAGTACTACGTTAGTCGCTTCAAAGGATAGAGAACATTGAGTCCATACATGGGTTGACGGGTTATGGATTAGGGTTAGGATTAGGGTTAGGATTTAGGTTAGGATTAGGGTTAGAGGACTTAGAATTAGGGTTTTAGGCGTTTAGAGTTTAGGGTTAGAATTAGGTAGGGTTAGGTTTGGCACACGTTTGGTTTTATGGGACCATGTTCTCCTATCATTGGCGGCCTATAGTGCCGGTTCTTAAACTACGCGCAGGCCATCAATAACCTGCGGCAGAAAACCTGACCATAAGGGCATTTAACCTCTGGCGGGCACGTTAATGAACGCGGGGCTAGTACGTACTAGAGCCTAGAGGGCGCAGGCTAGAGCTAGGGCCTATCCCGGAGTAACTTATGCCAGTGCCAGTGCGCATGCCGAAACGAACACGAATACCAACGTCAATAAAAACCTACAGAAACAGTGTAAGAGGCATTCCTCGGAATACCGGTCGATCATGATTATGGGTTCTACCTATAAACATATCAACGTTGTACTGCTAGCTTCGGACCAGGTTGTGAGCTGTATGATTCAACTATTTGAATTACGGCGCGTTGAATATACACTGGCAAGATCACTTACTCACCATGCAAAAGGACCGGAATACGACGAGACAGGGATTTTGATTGGTCGATATTGGAAAGGGACGGAAGTGACGTTTGATGACGTCACATTAACTCCGGTGTCTGCCACGTTGACGATTAGCATCTACTATATAATATAATATAGGCTATATATAATATATATTATATTCTATATATATATATACGCTATAAC
>NW_014577595.1:32410-35116 GCF_000485595.1 Priapulus caudatus
TACATGTATATATATACCACACACATACATGTACACATACGGCACACATACATGTATATATATACCACACACATACATGTACACATTCCACACACACATTCATGTACACATACCACACACATACATGTACACATACGGCACACATACATGTATATATATACCACACACATACATGTACACATTCCACACACACATTCATGTACACATACCACACACATACATGTACACATACGGCACACATACATGTATACATACGGCACACATATATGTATACATAACACAAATACATGTATACATAACACAAATACATGTATACATAACACACACACATACATACATGTACACATACCACACACATACATGTACACATACCACACACATACATGTGTACATACGGCACACATACAAGTATACATACGGCACACATACATGTACACATACATGTATACATACCACACACATACATGTACACATACATGTACACATACGGCACACATACATGTATACATACGGCACACATACATGTACACATACCACACACATACATGTACACATACCACACACATACATGTACACATACGGCACACATACATGTATACATACGGCACACATACATGTATACATACGGCACACATACATGTATACATACGACACACATACATGTACACATACCACACACATACATGTACACATTCCACACACACATTCATGTACGCAGGCTACGTGTACGTACACACACGCACACATGAACGCGTCCGTATGTTTGTATGTACCACGCATGCAGCAGCGAGCGTAATATGCCGGACACCCATGGCCGTTTACGCAATTACTTGCACAATGACCACAAGAAACGGTCGGAAATCCATCAAATCCACGGAGACGCCAAACATACACGACCGCTGCTGCTGCTGCTGCTGCTGCTGCTGCTGCTACTGCTGCTGCTGCTGGTAGTGGTGTCCGTTGCTGCTGCTGTTGTTGGTGCTGCTGCTGCTGTTGCAGCTAGTGCTGCTGCTGCTGGTGCGCGTATTGCTGCTGTTGTTGCTTCTGTTGCTGCTGGTGGTGGTGGTAGTGCTGCTGCTGCTGCTGCTGCTGCTGTTGCTGCTGCTGGTGGTGGTGTTGGTGCTGCTGCTGCCGCTGCTGCTGCTGTTGCTGTTGCTGCTGTTGTTGTTGCTGCTGCTGCTGCTGCTGCTGATGATGATTATGATGACGACAACGATGACGACGATGCTGGGCTGCTAGTGCTGCTGAATGGCTTATGTTACGGAGGCTATAATGGCGATGATGCAGAAGCTACGGATGCTGCTGCTATGCTGCGGTTGTTGTTGGCAAATGTGAATGTAAACATAGGGACAGTAAGGCTGAGTGCAGCATAGTGAAACTGCTGACAGATGACGTCCGTGATGTTACGTGTGCGTGCGCGCGCGCGTGTGTTTGTATGCGTGCGTGCGTGCGTGCGTGCGTGCGTGCGTGCGTGCGTGCGTGTGTGTTTAGAGGTTTGGGGGCAGGGTGGACTGACACACTCGCTAGACAGTGCGCAGCTGAATCGCGCCTATATGAAACTTATGTCGTTTTAATTGTAGCGTGTCACTTTCAACCGCTCTGTCTCTCTGCACATGCAGTCCCTATCGCGTCTCTCGCTCCCCTCTCCCATTCTTTCTCTCCAATAACCGCCCATCCTCACACGCCGATGTCACATCCATCGCTTTACCTAACTACTATATATACCTAGTATACTACCTAGTATGCTTACTATACTATACTACCTAACTACTATATACGTTAAGCCTCCTCCCCTCCTGTACACCTCTCTGTTTTCGGTTTCTTTCCTTTCCTGTATTTTACCTTTCCTATTGGGTAAATCTATCGCGCCTATATACCTCCGTATCTCACGTCAGTTTATAGTTTATACGCTGCAACTATATGTTGTGTGTGCGTGCGTGCGTGCGTGCTGTTTGTCGTGTGTTGTGCGTATAAGGCTGTGTAAAAGCTTCATTGCTACTTGTAATTCAGTTCGCGTTGTGTGTTACGTACAATGTCGTGTGTAACAAGACGTGTATGTACGTGCCGGTGCCTAGACCTTATCAGAAGAGTGAGATTAATTGGATTTTTCAGTATGAGACGGATCGAGTCAAAATGGCGTATCGCACGCGGTTTTCATGATAATAGGTGTGTTGTCGTGGTGATCGGTTGGTTTGGTTATCGGTTGCGAAAGGAGAAATATTTTCGGGAAAAACAGTGGGGCAAGTGGTCGGATGAAGTATACTGCATAGTTAGACACGGGCGTGTGTTGAGTCGATGGCAATTGAGACGGACATTTTCAGCTGATGTTTGAATAGGGGGTAACATTTCTGAAGTCTGTGCGTACACTCTCTTGTTCGCTGCAGCTCTCTAATGGAAAAGAAGTGCGCAGTGCGACTGAACAGTTCGATGAAATTCCCTCTAGGCGCCGATAGAGCTCTCTCTCTCTCTCTGTATATGTCTGTGTGTGTGCGTGTGTGTGTGTGTGTGTGTGTGTGTGTGTGTGTGTGTGTGTGTGTGTGTGTGTGTGTGTGTGTGTGTGTGTGCGTGCGTGCGTGCGTGCGTGCGTCGCTCTCTCGCGCGCGCACTCTCTCTGTCTGTTTCTTCCAGTTTGTGTCGTTGTCTCTTACAAGTTACAATCTCACTTTGCTCCCTCCCCCCCTCTCTCTGTCTGTTTCTCTCCCTCCC
>NW_014577595.1:36152-42111 GCF_000485595.1 Priapulus caudatus
GGGATAGCGAGAAAGCGAAGGAGGAAGGGAGGGAAGGAAGGAGTAGTTAGAGATGGGCAGTGAGAGAGAGAGAGAGAGAGAGAGAGAGAGAAAGAGCGAGAGAGAGAGAGAGAGAGAGAAAGAGCGAGAGAGAGAGATATAGTGTGTGTTTGCTTTGCATGTCGTTTCCGCGTACACTATATTGGGTTTAGTTTTGCGATAGTAGCCGAGTACGTGGACTAACCCGCTCACTCTATGTATCCGCCGATGCTCCCTACTCGGCTCATCCGCCAACTCTATACCCCTAATTCCACCCACTAATTTCATCTCCCGTATCCGTGACGTTAGCAGCAGCAGCAGCAGCAGCAGACGCATATCGCTTTTAGGGTGGCCACAAAGTTTTACAACCAACCTCGTTTCTCACCGTTCATTTTTTTCGCCATACTTACTAATGGTGTGTTTGCCCAGCCTCTCTCTAACTGTGAAAGGTCGTCGTTGTTTAGAACGGCTGAGAAAAAATAGCGTGTCGCGTTGACTGCGCACGCGCGGGAATGCGCATGTAGGCCGAGATTTTCTGCGGGGGGGGTATAAACAACTGAACAGTGTTCAATCCCGGGAAGGTTACGTTCGATAGCCGCTAAGCTGGCTGCCCCTGATGTCAGGCTTGCAGTGTCGATCTTTGAAATGTCAATTATTTAGCTTGCACGTGTAGGTCTCTAGGTACGTAGCTGTCTATAGTTGCGTTCTACCTTCACCTAAGTCTTTGTAGTCCCTGATTGATACTTCGTTTAAGTAACTGCGTAGCTGCCCCTGATGCCAGACTTGCAGTGTGGATTTTTTAAATGTCAATTATTTAACGTGCACGTGTAGGTTTATGGTTGCGTTCTTCTACTTTCACCTAGGTTTGTGACTCTAAGTCTTTGTTGTTGATCCTATAATGGCGATATAGCTTGAGATGTGGGACGTGATTTTGCTGTTGTAGTAGATCTAGCCGGTTACAGTCCTATAGACCGAAGTCCGATAGACCGAAGGTTTATTCGAATACGCAGTGGCTACACGACCGGAATCGGTCGCCTAGCCTCCAGGCTACGCATCCGGACATCCACTTATGCCGTATTCGAACGTGAATATGCCGCACATCCACCGATGCCACTATAAAATCATATTGATGCCACTATAAAACATATATTATGCCCCTAACCTACCCTAACCCTAACTCTAAAACCCTAAACGGTACCCTTTGCAACATTCGGTCTATCGGACCTTCGGTCTATAGGGCTGCCCCCGATCTGGCCAAATCATATTGACGCATGTCTGGCATACAAATAGAGTGAATACTCCCTGTCGGTTGTTCTCCTGATGGCCGTACACACATTTGTTTGTGTGATTTGCCTTGTACCTGGCAGGATAAAATTGCAGAACCATGTAAAGCCTCACGGTCACTTTATATATAACGAGATTAATGACAATAATTCGAATATAAACTTAATATATAACATATATAAATTAATATATATAATGCAAGTTGAAGGGGTAATTCAATATTGATATAATAGATAGTGAAACCACGCAGTAAGATACTGGACTATCAAAAACTAAAATTATTCGTTTATTTTGCAAGCCAGAAATCCGCAGTCCGTGTACGACAAATCTGCTCGGTGTATGATTGCCTAGATATTCACTTACAGTTACATGCGGGTAAATTACGTCAAAAGTGATGGCGGATCTATTTTGGGAAAGGTTGATGTGTTGTTAGTAGACTTCAATCATGCCGATCAGAAAGCAGATCAGAATGAAACGAGAGAACTTAGAAGTCAAAGAAGCCGCGGTTGATGTAATTATCAATGGTGGCTCAACTTTCCTTGCACTAGCCGTACATCGTAACTAAAGTTACAACACGTATGCTGGGTCACGAGTAGGAAGTCACAACTCAATGTACCCGCTTTCATTTCCAATGCTTGCGGTAAAAATCATAATAGAGTTAATAATTGAACGTGCAAAGTCTGGTTTAATCGCCAGCAGTTATTAAATATATCATTGTGAGTTTCTGCCTTTCGCACATATATACGGTGTTAGAACAACAAGCAGTAAAAATTGATCTTAAAAATATTTTACATGTGCATCTATGTGACTAATATTAATATATATATTGATTGCGTGTAGTCAGAACTTTGTGCTCGTTGCCTGCGTGCCTAGTACCTATACCCTAACCCTCAAATAGTAGATGGAAAACATCTTTAATATGCCCGTGTGCGGCCTAGAAAGACAGACATTTCTGTTGCATGATGTATCGGCAGGTTGCTTCTCATCGGTTCATAGCTCAGCCAGGACAGTCGTTGCTGGCTATAGCACACAGTCTAGTAGCTGCGCCGCTAGGTAAAGCAGTAATGCAGTTTCGTTCGAAAACATTTGATCGATTGTCAGCGAACCACTGTGAATTCGTAGGCGGTACTAGCTGTTGAATTTCTAATGCCTGGCGTCTGGGTATAGTAGAGCAGAGCTACCCCCATCGGTCAGTCACACAGTACCACACAGTACACAGTTCCATACATTATACAGTTACACCAGTACACACACCCACAGTTACCATACAGTTACAGTTCCATACATACAGTACATAGTGCCGTTACAATACAGTACACAGTACCACACAGTACACAGTACCATACAGTACACAGTACACAGTACCACACACCACACAGTACCATACAGTACACACAGTACCACACAGTACACAGTTCCATACACTACAAGTACATAGTGCCCATGACAGATACACACCAGTACGCAGTCACCCATACAAGTACCCACACAGTACACCAGTACCACAGCTACCATACACGTACACACAGGACCACACGAGGCTACACAGTACACAGTACCACACAGAGTACACAGTACACGTCACACAGCTACACAGTAGTGATGTCACGATCATCGATTATACTCGGCATCATGCATTGAACAGCTGGCTCGTAACAAGCAGCGCACTTGGGTTATAAAAATCCATAGATCGATTTAATCGAAAAAAAAAATATATTATATATTTTTTTTTTTATTTGAACAAGAAAACTTGGAAAAGTTGATGGCAACAATCAGTACATGTATACACAAGTCTAGTAAACACGTGCAAACAACAGTAAACAGCGGCTAACAAGACATAATATCCACACACGTACATGCACCGGACGTTACGGCACACGCAGGCATTCAAGCACCCGAGTAAACCGATTGTAACGATATCGGTTACTTGAGGTCCAGCCGATGGATCGATTACGAAATTTAGCAACCGATTGCAACACTAGTAACACAGTACACAGTCCATACAGTACACCAGTACCACACATAGCACAGTTCCACTACACTACAGTTACATAGCTGCCATTGACAACGTACCCAGTACGCAGTCCACACAGTACCACAGGTACACAGCTACACAGTACACCAGTACCACACAGCTACACAGTACACAAGTACCATCTACAGTACACACCAGTTACCACACAGTACACAGTTCCATACGACTACAGTAACATAGTGCATTACAGGATACACAGTACCGCACGTACCAATACAGTACACACAGTACCCCACAGTACACAGTACACGAGTACACACGAGTACACAGTAACGAGTACCACAAAGTACCAGTACACAGTACCATACAGTACACAGTACCACACAGTACACAGTTCCATACACTACAGTACATAGTGCCATACAGTACACAGTACGCAGTACACAGTACCACACAGTACACAGTACCATACAGTACACAGTACACAGTACCACACAGTACACAGTACCACACAGTACACACGAGCTACACACAAGTACACACGTTCCATACACTACCGTACATAGCGCCCTAAGTGAAACAGTACCACACAGTACATAGTTCCATACAGTACACAGTACCACACAGTACACAGTACCACACATTATACAGTACCACACATCAAACACTGTACCACATAGTAGACAATACATACGTACATGACCAGCGGGTGTAGTCCGCGGGTAGTGAGGAGAATCTGGCAAGCTGGGAAAAAAGCAAGAATGGTTGTCGGCCAGCAAGGCTGATAAGCGTCTTATGTCCCCCAGGGTACTGCCGGACAGTTCCTGGGTACGGTTCCGGTATATCGTAACGTACCCTTGGTAACCCACAATCTAGCTGATATGGTTAGTGTTAGGCGTTAGGAGGTTAGGCGTAGGCGACTCCCTAGCATGCTTAGTGGAGTAGTAAAGGGAGGTACGGTCGGAGCATATTAGATAGTAGTATTTGTACCATGGGTACGTCTCAGGTATTACCGCGACCGTACCCAGTGTACGTTCCGGCAGTACCCTGGGGGACATAGACCCTATCAGCGCCAGCAAGACATGCGTCTCACGCGCAGAAGCGTGCTGGCGAGCACAAAGACACGACTAGCAACTACACTAGTGGGTGAAACTCGGCTACACGGGCTTGCGACGACTTCCTGGTGGACCGAGAAAAATGTCGAAAAGCTGGGCGCGTCCGTCGAGAGATCGACCGTCGAGTGCGATTTTTTTGTTTGTTCCGCGCATTGATTGTTCCCCCGGGATTAGCCCGACCAGGCTGTGCGACGGATTGTCTATACAACTACGGTATTCTAGCCCTAGCAATACTGTTTCTTGGAGCTACCCCGGGATAGGATTTTCCGCCTAACAAAGCCGTCCTTTTTAATGTGTTTAGGAGTGGCGGGCGACAGTAGGCGTGTGCTTGCGGTATAGATTAGCTGTGATCCGGGAGTGGATGGGTCCGCGGAGCAGTAGATCGATGCATGCTCAATAGAACTGCTTCCGTCTCTGAGATGAATCGTCACCTTTGTGGATGCTAGTTAATAGACTGCCTCCGCGCGTCTCGGCGTCTGCCGCAGGTCGATACTCGACGACTCGATGGGAGTCAGTCTAGCTGCTAGTATCGCGGAAGCAGCAGAAGCAGTAGCGTTTGATTGCGAGAGAATCGCGGGAAATTGGCGTTTGAGTGAGGGTGCTCTTACTCTTAGCGCGACACGATGCTGGGGGGTGGGTTCACTTCCCTCGACGTGGTCAGACCGATTGTCGGAATGTACTCCGTAATTGAGTGGAGTGTAACTATAGGAGCATGTGCGCTGGAGATGCTGGCACGCGGGGTCACGACAACACAGAGTAGAGAGAAGGGTTGACGAATGGTTCCGCGCGTTCGTGAAATCCCTTCCTTACCGTCTCCGTATCACCGTTCCAGCTCGGGGTGGGCTGAGACAGAGGCGCGCTCGTGTACCAGGAGAGATTATACCGTGGTGTGTGCGCCTACACAACGACAGATCTAACCTTTTAAGGGAAGGGGGCTGCTGAGAGGGGATGAGATTAAGCGGCTGATAAAGCCTTTTTCTGGATCAGAGTTATATTATAATAGGCTCGTCCAGGGTTCGAGAAATCTCTGTAACTCGATTCTCTCTGGGTGTATTTTGTGCTTTATTTTTCAAGGGGAACTTTATTAAAATATTGTTGAATAATTGCTTCTTAGGAGGCTTAAGTTTGTAAGGGGTTGTATTGCTTTTGAGTTTCTGAAAAAAATTTGAGACAACTATAAGGTAAACTACCATACTATAGCTAAACGACTTGTTTTTGTTTCGAAGGACGTTCGAGGAATATGATCGGAAAGGGTGAAGGGGGGGTACTCTACCATTACATAGCAAAAAACCCATGTCTATGGACGCTAATGTATCGAGTCAGTGTATATTCTCGCTCATGCTCGTGTTAGCGCAGTAGCAGTAATGTGTTGTGACGCCAGGCAGCATTATTAGTGTAGAGTCTGTAGACTTCACAGTGAAGCGTGTAGATGTGCTGCATTAGCGCATTATGAAAAAAGGAGAGAAGCAAGATTTATCGAGCATCGGTGTGGATGGGCGAGTGTTTTGATGCATGATGAGTACGTCTGTCGTAATTACCTCCGCCAAACGGAGTTGGAGGGGAGGTT
>NW_014577595.1:42121-46181 GCF_000485595.1 Priapulus caudatus
ATCGTTTACGTAGCTGGGCCTATTGTTCTAAGTTAGTCGCGGATTATGGATTCGTTTGCTTGCCAACAGAATTGAAGAATCGTGTCGGTAGCGTTTTTAGTTCTATCCTCACAGATTGCGGGTGATATACGAGGAAACGATTTCGCACCGGATGCTAGGCGAATGTGTATGTGTACGAATGTGTAGCGAACATGTGGCGATCGTGTAGATTTGAGCTCAAGATTGTGAGTTACGCGTCAGTAAATCGAGGTATTCTAGGCTAGGTAATGACGAATTTCCATGTTTATAGAAGTCACATCCCTTCCCTATTATCTACTTCTGATTACATATTATAGTATTACTACGGACGCGTTGCCTGCGTCGTACAATGAAGCGGGGAATAATATAACCCACAACAAACAATCATATCTTTCAAACAGTCAGTGTGGAGACAGATAGGTTGGTACGCATATACATCAGAGGAGTTACATGAGACAATTATTTGCCTCATTAACTCCTGATTACATATATATCAGAAGATATATATTAATATTATATTATTACTTACGACGCTTTGCCTGCGTGCACATTAATCTGGATAATATAATAGACAATAATATTGTTAGCATAACTCATTAGCAATTATCTCCCCGCATATATATATATATATATATATATATCTATATATATATGCGCCAGAATGCATGTAAACTTCAGTGCGTGCCACGATTTTTTTTTACTACGAACGCCAGTTTTATTCGCATCTGACATTTGTGCGCGCGAATGCAATTTTTCATGTAATGCGGTTAGCAGCAAGTGAAACCATGCTCCACAGATATACATAGGCTATCCATCAATCACTCACGAAAGAGCTCCGAGACGAATCATCAGCGGTCTAGCACCGAACACGGCACCTTCAAGGTGCTCATGCATGCTATCGCCCGAGAACCGGTGTAAAATCTTTTTTGTGAAAGTCGACACCAGAGTGTAATATTATATAATATATTATTTCGGAATTTATATATATCAAACTCAGAAAAACACAGAGTTGTGTTTTTATAATTATTTATATTTTTTGTAAATTATTATATTTTTTAAATTTTATATTTGTGAAACATAATGGCTAGACCGGCTCTTAGGCGGAGTAGGAGATTCACTCTCTGCTACCGCGGCCACCTGGCCACAGTCCGAAGTACTATCAGCTGAGCAGACTGAAGGTGGCAGCCAATCCTGCAATACAACGGTCACTCAAAGGAAACGCCCAACGTCTCGTCCTTTATAAACGGGTGCCAGTTTAATAGAGGTCGATTTCCTGCATAATTGGCAGACTCTATGTAGACACGCCCGCCGTAAGTGTCCTTTTAATATGCACGGTCGTCTCGTCTATGGAGGTGGCTCGTAACAACAGGTCTATGAACTGTATAAGTCGACACGTCAAGTATGAAGGTTTCGTTGTGTGTTACGCGTATCTAGAGCTGTCCTACGGGGAAGCTGAGTGAATGAGTGAGTGAACCTCCACCTGAAGAGACAATGGCTGGGCGGCGGCGCGCCTTCTCTATCGTGACCGCACTGCAATCGAGAGGTCCGCGATTCCTGTGGCTTTTCAACGATTACGTGATTCATCGGGTCGATAAAAAGTCGAAAAGTGGGGACAAAAAATCGGACACCCTCAGTCTCTCGCTCCGCGCCTGTGAGAAACCGACGCGCGTTTTTGAAAAGCCGCGTTAGTGTTGCCCATAGAGGAGGAATGTGCGAAGATGAAGAATGTGCGTCGCATGTGTGTGTGAAAGACAGAGAGGAGAGAGGAGAGAGAGAGAGAGAGAGAGAGAGAGAGAGGAGAGAGACGAGAGAGCAGAGAGAGAGAAGAGACGAGCGAGAGAGAATAGAGGAACGATGAGAGAGAGAGAGGAGAGAAGAGAGAGAGGGAGAGGAGGAGAGAGAGATGATGAGAAGAGTAGAGAGAGAGAGAGTAGCAAAGCACGGAGAGAGAGAGCGCTGCGAGAGAGAGAGAAGAGATGAGAGAGCGTAGCGAGCGAAAGCAGAGCCACGCCAAGCAAGCGAATGCAGAACGAACTTAGACAGAGTATTACCTCCGCCAGCCCGACATTAAGTCGTAGCAGCCGCCTCGTTGCTGCGGCTGCTCGGCTCAACATGTACACGCTTGACTCGGACGCCGGAACTAATATCGCGATCGGCCCAACACACTAACACACTAACATCTGACTGGGCCTGCAGAGACCCTGACTCACCATAACCGGCTCGGTTACGAGACGCGATCACATAACCTCCCTCCCACTCACGTTGGCATCAGGAGTTAATGAGGCAAACTTGTCTTATTAACTCCTGATGTAATGCGTACCAAATATCTGTCTCCATCACTGACTGTTTGAAAGTATGATGTGTTGTTGTGGGTTATATTATCCCAGCTTCATTGTACACGCAGGCAAGCGTCCTAGTAATATATAATATCATATATTATGATATGTAATGCGTACCAGCCATCTGTCTCCATCACTGACTGTTTGAAAGCATGATGTGTTGTTGTGGGTTATATTATCCCAGCTTCATTGTGCACGCAGGCAAGCGCCCTAGTAATATATAATATCATATATTATGATATATAATGCGTACCAACCATCTGTCTCCATCACTGACTGTTTGAAAGCACGAGGTTTTGTTGTGGGGCGTATTCATGCGTGTCGTATTCAGAGCACGAACATTCCGACGTATTCATCCGATTCTCTCAGAATTAGTCAGCATTTTAGGAAGATGGACGGTCTGACAGGCAGGCAGGCAAGCAGACAGGCAGGCAGGCGGGCAGGCTGGCAGGCAGCAGGCTGGCAGACAGACAGACAGGCAGGCAAGCAGGCAGATGGACGGACGGACGGACGGACGGATAGACAGACAGACACAGTTCTGATGCAGCTCCTCGCTGTTAGAACTCATTACTGATCTGTATTGAGATAGATAACATAATGAGATAGTATAATGATCAGTATCTCGTCTGATGTTCTTATGCTACGAACCATTATCTGTATCACGGTGCGTGATAAGATCTTTCTCCATATAATAAGAGACTTCATTCAATTCGATCCATCATTGTAATAGAAAACCCCTCGGTCTGATCAGTGCAACCATTAAAGTATTTCACCCACAAGCAGTGCAGCTATATTTATTTATTTACAAAGATGAAAACCTGCATTCGCGTTCAATCAGCCTAAGTGAAGTGACTGATCGTTTTCGTCAAGTTTCTTAACGAATCATGCATTATTTCTGCGTGTACGTCTGTCTGTCCATCTGTCTGTCCGTCTATCCGTCTGTGACCTGTCTATCTGTCTGTCTATCTGCCTGTCCGTCCAGGCGTCCATCCGTCTGTCCGTCCATCTGTCTGTCAGTCTATCCGTCTGTCCGTACACCCGTTTGTCCATCTGTCTGTCCGTCCCCTAGTCTGCCCGTGTCTCGTTTCTTCTCGCTTTTAACCCGAGTGGCCCGAGTTAGTGTAGGTATAAGGATCGGTGTCGCGGTCTCTGCTTGTCACCTCGTCGCGAGATGACATCTCGTGTGACACGGCTGTTTGTTGATGGTGTGAACTGCAGGGACTGCGCACTAATGGCAGCTTAATTACCAAGAAGCATTCGCCGCCGAGAGACAGCCTGACCCCAGCTTGACCACTACAGTGTTCACCCGCACACCCCCTCCTGCGAACCCGCACGCCCCTCGGCCTAGTCTGACCGTTCGACACGACTAACGTTTCTCACACGAGTGTCCGTCCGTCCCTGTAGGGGGCGTGCTGTGTATTCTGCAACGGGGTGTATACTTACGGTACACACGGGGGGCGTATAGTTTGGATGCGTGTGTGGTATATTGTGTGGTGGGGGTGTATATAGTCTGGAAGGAAACGGCGGCGGGGGGGGGGGTTATAGTCTGACACAGATGTGGGTTCGTACTACTCGGCTTGGCCGGACCGCAGTCTGAAAGTACTATGAGTTAGAAGCCAGGGGCTCGAAGACAGTCCTAACATTAACCTTTTCTCGTACACCGGACCTCTCTCTCTCTCTCTATCTCTCTCTCTCTCTCTCTC
>NW_014577595.1:46191-51158 GCF_000485595.1 Priapulus caudatus
CTACATAGGTAGAGATAGTGGCCTGTGGTGGAGGAAATAGGCTACATAGGTAGAGATAGTGGCCTGTGACGGAGTAAAATAGCCACATAGGTAGAGCTAGTGGCTTATGGCGGCATAAAATGGATGCATATAGGTAGAAATAGTGGCCTGTGGCAGAGTGAAATGGCTACACAGGCAGAGCTAGGTGCGAGTAAAGGGAATAATTGCCAGCGACGGCATTCACAAAGAGTTCATCCATCCGTGCCGAGCCTTTTATCGAAGCAATTACGCGCCTTCAAAAGGACTCAAGTTAATTTTCGAAGCTAACAACACTGTGGCGGGAGGTTTACGATTACAATGCCGCAAACCTGATTATCGAAAAAAAATTTAGTTAATTTTCGAAGCTAACAACACTGTGGCGGGAGGTTTACGATTACAATGCCGCAAACCTGATTATCGTAAAAACGTGTCCGGCGAAAAAAACTCGCCGTTCGACTTATACCAGCCTATAAATCGGCGCCCAGTCGACAGAGCGACAACATGCGAAGCCACGCGCTGCAAAAACCTCGTAACCGACGTACGTTTATTTCATCCGCTCGCCGGCAATGAAAAACCGATCAATAAATGTCGGAAAGCAATTTCAACCGTAG
Source organism: Priapulus caudatus (assembly GCF_000485595.1). Lineage (NCBI taxonomy): Eukaryota > Metazoa > Priapulida > Priapulimorpha > Priapulimorphida > Priapulidae > Priapulus > Priapulus caudatus. Next base: position 46,821 of record NW_014577595.1, read on the forward strand.
GTCGACTAAGGGCACGCACGGAAAACACGCTCGCACAAGCGCTCCCGCGCGACAACGGCTGGCTGAATAAAGATATAACCCGATTACAAATGTAAAATCACGAGGATTTTCAATTAAACATGCTAGAGCGATTACAGTCAGGCGTTTAATGTTTATTCAAAGACGTGCTCGACCCGGTTTTAATAAACAATTATTAAACTATGTCCGATGGATGCCCTCGTATCTTTGAGGATCCACTTTAATTTAATAAGCTTAACATATATGCATGATTTGATAAAACGCTATGGCACAGTTACCGGTCGCACACGCGCGTGTGTACGAGCACGCTCTAGTAACCAGTTTAACGTCTGCTTCCGATTACATTATACACGAATTTCAGGTGAGCGGAGACCTTTTTTAAACCAAAATGTTTAAATCTAGACGATAATGGGGAACATTTCGGGGATTTTAGGACAGTGACCCACATGCGCACACAACTGCTGACACACTCGTACACCCCATCGACATTGCACGCGTATTCGCACGCAACCCCCGCCACAAAGGTGACGACTCTGAATGAACTCGCCCTTGCCCCATTACAACACGCGGTCGCCCCACACATAACAATATCAGGAGTACATAACTGATGTCCTATTATAACTTCCTATTATGGATTCCTATTATTTCCTATTCAAATGGTTTCTCTCTCTCTGCGTATTAGAAAATCGCAATCTGAACTCGTTTTGTGCCAACAGTCTACGAGAAAAGGTGAATGTTAAGACTAATGACAGGACTAGTCTCTTGTCTGACAACGGGGCCCAGCAGACTCCTAGATTCACTGCACTCTCCGGACCACATGTCTATCGTGGCCGGACCACGGTCTGAACTAGCCCGACCAGGCTGTGTGACTAACGTCAATATACACACGGTCCTCTAACCCTAGCAAAGACCGTTTCGTGGAGCTAGGTCTGAACGTGCCGTTGTCAGTGAGTGCATGGAGAGAAACTAGCGCAGATGATGTAAGTACAGATGATGTAAAATGCAGGAGAAACACGGGCGCACAGCGGGGCTGTGGCAGCCTCTGTAATACTGCTGCTAATCCCGGGACCAGCGCAGGCAGGCGCGGTCCATGCTGCGGGTCCGTGTGTATATTATCAAGAGTACATGATAGACATTTGAATAGGAAATAATAGGAATCCATAATAGGAAGTTATAATAGGACATCAGTTATGTACTCCTGATATTGTTATGTACTCCTGATATTGTTATGTGTGGGGCGACCGCGTGTAGTAATGGGGCAAGGGCGAGTTCATTCAGAGTCGTCGCCTTTGTGGCGGGGGTTGCGTGCGAATACGCGTGCAATGTCGATGGGGTGTACGAGTGTGTCAGCAGTTGTGTGCGCATGTGGGTCACTGTCCTAAAATCCCCGAAATGTTCCCCATTATCGTCTAGATTTAAACATTTTGGTTTAAAAAAGGTCTCCGCTCACCTGAAATTCGTGTATCATGTAATCGGAAGCAGACGTTAAACTGGTTACTAGAGCGTGCTCGTACACACGCGAGTGTGCGACCGGTAACTGTGCCATAGCGTTTTATCAAATCATGCATATATGTTAAGCTTATTAAATTAAAGTGGATCCTCAAAGATACGAGGGCATCCATCGGACATAGTTTAATAATTGTTTATTAAAACCGGGTCGAGCACGTCTATGAATAAACATTAAACGCCTGACTGTAATCGCTCTAACATGTTTAATTGAAAATCCTCGTGATTTTACATTTGTAATCGGGTTGTATCTTTATTCAGCCAGCCGTTGTCGCGCGGGAGCGCTTGTGCGAGCGTGTTTTCCGTGCATGCCCTTAGTCGACCTACGGTTGAAATTGCTTTCCGACATTTATTGATCGGTTTTTCATTGCCGGCGAGCGGATGAAATAAACGTACGTCGGTTACGAGGTTTTTGCAGCGCGTGGCTTCGCATGTTGTCGCTCTGTCGACTGGGCGCCGATTTATAGGCTGTTATAAGTCGAACGGCGAGTTTTTTTCGCCGGACACGTTTTTTTTCGATAATCAGGTTTGCGGCATTGTAATCGTAAACCTCCCGCCACAGTGTTGTTAGCTTCGAAAATTAACTTGAGTCCTTTTGAAGGCGCGTAATTGCTTCGATAAAAGGCTCGGCACGGATGGATGAACTCTTTGTGAATGCCGTCGCTGGCAATTATTCCCTTTACTCGCACCTAGCTCTGCCTGTGTAGCCATTTCACTCTGCCACAGGCCACTATTTCTACCTATATGCATCCATTTTATGCCGCCATAAGCCACTATCTCTACCTATGTAGCCATTTTACTCCACCATAAGCCACTATCTCTACCTATGTAGCCATTTTACTCCACCACAAGCCACTAGCTCTACCTATGTAGCTTGTATGTGGCATGGCTCTACCTATGTAGCTAGCATAGAACATAGCTCTACCTATGGCTATGTGGCTTGTATGTGGCATAGCTCTACCTATGTAGCTAGCATAGAACATGGTTCTACCTATTTAGCTAACATAGAACATAGATCTACCTATGTAGCTTGTATGTGGCATAGCTCTACCTATGTAGCTAGCATAGAACATAGCTCTATCTATGTAGCTAGCATAGAACATAGCTCTATCTATGTAGCTAGCATAGAACATAGATCTACCTATGTAGCTAGCATAGAACATAGCTCTATCTATGTAACTAGCATGTAACATAGCTCTATCTATGTAGCTAGCATAGAACATAGCTCTACCTATATAGCTTGTATGTGGCATAGCTCTATCTATGTAGCTAACATAGATCATGGCTCTACCTATTTAGCTGGTATGCGGCGCAACTCTACCCGTGTAACCCATTCCGCCTGCCATGGGCTTGCTGCCTGGCTACACTCGTACGTGCATTAGCGGCAGCGATGAGTGCGGTTGCTTTGGTGATAGAGCGTCGGACCAAACGTTTGCCATGGTTGCATCGATCTCTAGTGTATATAGTAGGTAGGTAACAATCCAAGCGCTCCCTATTGCATGTGTGCCGACGAAGGGGGGGGGGGAATGGTTATTGCAGCAGTAACGACTTAGGAAGCCAATCTATCATGCTGTGTAGTCTTTAACACACAAACACACTGTGTATACCCTTGAGAAATTAAAGTCCCTTCATTCCGATTATCTTCGAACGGTCGATGCCGCTGTAGTCTTGGGGCTGATTCAGGAGGTTAACGGCCTAACTAAGGCAGTTTATAAAGGCAGTTTACTAAGGCAGTTTATAAGGCTTACACTACAGGCTCACCCCCTGTAATTTGTAAAGCGCAACCCGTGCAATAGAAACGAATGCAAAAACGCAGTCGCCGAGGCGCTCACCACGTACCGCGAGCAGCGGGAAGAGAATGTTAGTGTTATTGTTGTTACTATATGCAGTAGTTATTAACACACAAACACAAGTCGCAGGCGAATGGAGGGTGTAGACACACTCGTGATGCATTCCACACGCGAAGATGGGTGGAGTAGCGATTGGAAGTCGTGCGCCCCAACAGCTGTGACCGAATATTCAGTGTCGGATGTATAACTAATGATACATATAATGACTATAACTGAGCTAGTCAGCGTCGATGGGGCGGAAAGCGTGATATTTTGCGAAAAAGTAGGTGAGCATAGACTACTACTACTACACTACTATTGTAGTGTTTATTCGCGTGGTCGAATGCATTTGCCTAAACTGGCGCGCATGATGTAATTTCTGCTTTCGTGTCGTGACTGGCATTTCTCCGCTGGCTGCGTAGTGCAGGGTTGGCGTGCCTATATTAATAATGGGTGAAATTTGGCTATACGATGTCGGCCTGGGCTTTTACCTGCTGGTCAGTAGGTCTCGCTGTGTAGCTGAGGGCAAATCTACTGACGATGTCGTGTAGAGGGGCGAGGTAGTTGAAGCGTTGGTCGTCCGGGGATGCAGTGTTACAATGGTGCAGCCTGTTCTGCTAGCATCTATGACAAATACGACACACGCATATACGCTCTCCTATGACACTATTTGTCATAGGAAGAATCTTCCTATGACAAATAGTGTCATAGGAGAGCGTATATGCGTATGTCGTATTTGTCATAGATGATAGCAGAACATGTTGCAGCGTGGCAAGTTACAGGTGGGTTGGGGGTGGCGGGGCTGGATGTAGACTCATGCTGAAGTTGTCGCAGTGCTAGAGGTAGATTTCGATGTGAAATGAAGCTCTGTCGTTGTTTTTTACGTGTATGAGGGTATTAATGGTATGATGTGTTAACCAAATTAAACTTGCGAGCTCGAAATATTGGATTTCGTGCCCGTATGCGGATACGGCAGCGTCTAGCT
>NW_014577595.1:51560-56772 GCF_000485595.1 Priapulus caudatus
TGTGTGTGTGTGCGTGCATGCTTGCGTGCTTGCGTGCTTGCGTGGGTGTGTGTAAAATTTTTCATCGTACGGAGGAAGTGGTTATGTCGTACACGTAGTATCGGAATCTCTAGTTGCCCTAGCGACGGAGGCAGCTGGTAGATTAGCATCAGCAGAGCAGCAGATGTTGCGTAGTGTGTGTGAGTCACTGCTGAACTTACATCATATACCATATTCCATAGATCATGGTCTTAAATGGTCATCGCAATCAAAAAGCAGTGAAATGGTGAAAAATGTGGTGAAAAGGTTGTGAGGAACGTAGTTAGAATTTATTCAAAAAATAGTGAAAACCAATAGTTTGAATTTATTCAAAAAGTAGTGAAAACCAATAGTTTGAATTTATTCAAAAAGTAGTGAAAACCAATAGTTTGAATTTATTCAAAAAGTAGTGAAAACCAATAGTTTGAATTGATTCAATAAGTAGTGAAAACCAATAGTTTGAATTTATTCAAAAAGTAGTGAAAACCAATAGTTTGAATTTATTCAAAAAGTAGTGAAAACCAATAGTTTGAATTTATTCAGAAAGTAGTAAAGACCATACCCCGAAACTAGCCAAAACTTTTATACCCATCGTCGCTATAGTAACGCTAACGTGTTATGGCGTGTTTGGTTGTATTTCTTTTCGTATCGAGGGTAGTAGTGGTGGGAGATGTTTACTGCTGCACGCCGACCCAGCAGGGGCGGGGGCAACTAGGTCGGTCCAGCAGTGGGAGAGGTTTTAACGCTATATGCTTTATACGCTACTATGCGTTTCACCACGGATTAGATGTTAACGAGATTCGAAAACGGTTTCGATGAACCAAATCCGAAAACGATTTCGGTGAACCAGATCGTAGTTAAGATGGAGAGCACGCGCATGGTATGGAGTGGATTTCATATCTTGATCTGTTGTCGTGCTAGCCGATGTGATTTCTAGTTAATAAGGTAACCTGACAGGCGTAGGTTAGGTGCGTAGAGCAGAATTAATTCCGTTTTGCTGAACGTATACAATAGACTTATCTATAAATTGTAATGTTGAACAAGGATGTCGTATTCCTTCATGACGTCGTCTGGCATTCACCGAGCACGGACATTTTTCGAGCACGCGTCGTAAAATAACCAAGGGTTTATAAAAAAAATTATAAAGCAGCAAAAAAATCGACACATTTTAATTACGTAGTATATTCGTAGCGTTCACTTCGCAGAGAGTGCTCGCGTCATGTTAGTATTAAAGTTTCGATGTGTCATTAGGGTTACGGCAAGCGGGAGACCTTTGAAGTGTCGCCTTAATCAGCGGTACGAGGCGGAGAGAGGGAATTAGGGGATGGGGGGAGGGGGATGAAAATTGCGACGAGTTGATTGCAGCCTGGTCGTTGTTGCTGTCGTCAGGGAGCAACCGTAGTGCACCCCTTTTGTCCCCCTTTGACCATTCGATTCCATTGCGATCTTGAATAATACCAATTCTTGCGATATTGAAGATAGAGAATGCAAATGAATGGATCGAGTTGGAATATTTGAAAGGGAATTCAGGTAAAGAATATATGATTACGATCACGTGGCGCCTCACCCTGATTTCCCAGAGTAAACGACGCGAACACAAGCCTAATAAACACGCACGCACACGCACGCACGCACGTACACGCACGCACGCACGCGCGCACTATCTGATGTAACTGTTAAGGTCTCGCCTTCACCCGCGCCATCTCATCACGCTCAGTGCGTGCATCCCTCGCTTGTCGACAACAACGTAGCAACAGCAAGAATTCATGATCACCCCAAACGTAATTATACGTTTAAATTTTGATGCATTCTTAGCAGCAGATGACCCCGATTCCGTCCCCCGTTATCCAAGGTAATTAGTTTCGCCATTGAGAGAATCTAGGTAAGCAATTTCAGTGACCGCGGGGTTGCATAACCGTCGCACAGCGCACAAGTTCCCACAGGCACTGTGTAGAGTCTTGGAATAAAATATAATGGCTAATAAATACGAAATCTATCTACTGACCAAAGTCTTTGTGTTTCTATACCCCCTCGTTCACCTATTATTTGCCGACAATTTGCCTGTAAATGCCGTTCCAAATGTATCTGAGTGACACTGTAGATATATATATTGACGCTATGATATATGAGTGCCGAGAGCACTGACTCCGATCGGAACGTGTCAGTGTGCCAGCACTGCAACGCGCCGTAGCAATGTCGCTTGGCGCAGCCAGCTGTTTTTGTAGATCGAAGCATTTGGACGGCATTACAGCGAAATTGTCCGGCTAATAATAGGGGTTTAAAAGAGCATTATAGAAACACTAAGACTTGTGTGTAGTAAAATAGATTTTTCGTTTTATTGTAGCATGTAGTATTTTGATTGAAACGTTTCTAGTGCCTGGTGCACAGCGCCATGTTCGGGCGGAACACGCAATAGCCTCTTTTTAGTTGCGGGGGTAGCGGGAGTGTTTAGTTTGCCCAGATGAGTGAGCACCCAGTAGCTGCTCAACGAATCCATCTCACAACTCTCCTACCGCCAGTATGTAGATTCGGTCTGCAAACATGTAGGACTTTCAGACAGTAGTCCGGCGGCCTTGGAGCGTAGAGGGAATCTGCTCTTGCAGTGGATTGGTACCCTGTCTCTTCACTTCGTTAGCAGTTGTAATTTCTAACTGATATTACAATTTTTAAATACGTTGTTAATGAAATCGTTAATATAATTGTCATAGTAAATCGTTAACAAATTTAATTAAGTCGTTAATTAAAATTTAATTAAATTGTTTCAAATTTGTTGACGAAGTAAGTGCAGTGAAACAGCGAACTACTCTACTCTCGCAGTTGTCTCTGTGATCATGACCATCGTTATCATCGACATTATCATTATTATCATCATCATCATCAGCAGCTAGCAAGCAGGCCAGCAGCTTAGCAGCGACCGACGATCGACAGACGTCAGACCCCAGCCAGTAGTAGCCAGTAGTTAGATAGCAGCCAGCAGCCAGCAGCAGCAGACCGCGAGCAGCAGCAGCAGGAGCAGCAGAGCAACGACGACGACAGCGTCAGAAGCAATCGAGTAGCAGTAGGTCAGTAGCCAGCAACGCCCGGGAGGCGGGCGTCGGGAGCAGCAGCGCAGCAGGCAGTAGACATAACAACAAAAACAACAACGTCGTCGTCGTGCCGTGAAGCGGGGCATAATCCGCCATAAGCATCATCATCATCATCATCATCATCATCATCATCATCCGCTCGTCGTTCGATCGTCTGTCATTCACGCCGCCGCTGCCGCGTCGCATGGTCGTCGGCGCTGCACGACGTGCGCAGAAGAATAGAGAGATAGATAATAATCGTAGCTGCCGTCCCGTCACGGCGGCATCCTCGCGGCGGCCGCGTGACCTTGAGCAGCCGGCCGCCGTTGCGCGACCTTGCCTCTCCGACGACCCGAGCTCTCGCGACAAAAAGTCGCGGTCGCCTTGGTTACGATACAAAGGTTAAACTGCAGGGCGATGCGCGCGGCCCGGAGATTCTCTCCCGTGCACGCGCTGAGACAGGCGAGGAGCGCGGCAATTTCTATATATCTGAACAAAACTGGTTTGACACATTAGCGATCGGAGGCGGGCTTTTGATGATGGCGATTACGAGACCCGATCGTAAATAATTCCGCCGCTATTCACAGCGCTGCTGGTGATGGTTGGTTTTGCCACTCGAGAAGAAAAGCACGCATACGCACGCGTTTATTTTTGCGGTTGAGAGAGAGTGTGTGTGTGAGAGAGAGAGAGAGAGCGAGAGAGAAAGAGAGAGGGGAAAAGAAGAAAAGCTATATAAAGAAAGCGACATAAACATGGCCTTAGAGCTTAGCAGGCCGCGACGCGATGCGACGAGCTGAGAGAGAGCGAGCGAGCGAGAGAGAGAGGGGGGTGGGCAGGCAAAACAGACAGAATATACTGAAAACTAATAACTGCCAACGGAGGCGAGAAAGAGTTAATATAATATACATCATTAAATCGTTAGCGCGCGTCGCTATCCGAGGGGAAATCTTCTTCTCTAATTGGCAATGCATTTCGCTCATTCTCATTTCTCTCATCCGTGATCACAGTGAAGGAGGGGAAATGATAGAAGGAATGCAGTGTTCTTCTCTCATACACGAATCACCGTTATACGCTGCCGGGGGGAATATTGTACACAGTCTGCGTTTCAAATTAGCGTTGGGTGTGTGTGTGTGTGTGTGCGTACGTGCGTGCGCGCGCGTGCGTGTAGGTGTGTGCGTGTGTGATGGATGGTAAGCATGCGTGTGTGTCTGTGTGTGCGTGCAGCGTTCGTACGTACGTGCTGGGCATTATACGACCAGATTGATTCGATTGCAAAAGAGCAACGCACACGAATAGCTACTCTACGTCTCCCGTCGCTCCCCTCCCCTCGTTTCCCCTCCCCTCCCCTCGTTCCACGTCCCCTCCCCCTAGGGACGCATGTACAGGCACGGTGATGGAATTTCATCAGTGATAAGTGGTACACGACATCATTTCTGTGTTTATACTGCTGCGTCACATACGCTCGCGCCAAATGCGTTGCGTTTCATCACGCCTATCCACCAGCGAGAGATGTACGTAACGTAGGTGGATGTAATTCAGGGGAGGGATAGCGTATACGCGCGGGGGGCGTGTGGACTGGCTACAGCGTCGTTGAGAGTCAGCGTGAGGCTCAGCGACGACGACGTTTAGAGTCAGTCTAGGGGGACGTCGCTGAGGGGATGATCATGGGTGATACGCGAGTTATATCCATGTCGTTGTCTGTCACGTTCGCACTCATACATATTCGACGAGTACATGTAGACTGCCCCCTCACCCTCGAATTCCGTTGGCATATTTGCCAATTTGCGTCGTTGCGTATTACTGGTATTGACTCGATCGCAGGAGCATCGAGAGTCCGTCTAGTATATCTATAATATTTACCATATTTATAATTTGCGAATGCTGCCCCGAATAATTCCGAATGGCTTCATCTCATTTGGCGCGCGCTGACGTCATCGCTGATCGTCACTAGAGACGCCTGTCATCCCATCACAGCAGGCGCGTCCATCCACTGAGGCGCGTTGTCGCTGTTGCCGACGTCGCTGTGAGATTATGTGTGCGCGGATGGTGTCGGGAATCGGCGGGGAGGTTCGGACTCGATGAGCAGCAGACGACGGTGGCGACGACGACGACGACGACGACGACGACGA
>NW_014577595.1:57622-64619 GCF_000485595.1 Priapulus caudatus
CTCTCTCTCTCTCTCTCTCTCTCTCTCTCTCTCTCTCTCTCTCTCTCTCTCTCTCTCTCTCTCTCTCTCTCTCTCTCTCTCTCTCTCTCTCTCTCTCACACCTCACCTCTCAACGATCCTCACCTCTCTCTCTCTCTCGCGCGCAGGTTCTAGCGGCAACCCGGGCACGCCGTACAACACGGGCTACGCCAGCCCCATGGGAGCCGGCAGCGGACCCGGATCCAACCAGAACAACAACAGCAACGGCGGAGGCGGCGGCGGCGGCGGAAGCGGAAGCGGAAGCGGAGGCGGAGAGGGATTCCAGGGATGCTCGGCTGCGGACTTCATGGGTCCGCTCTCGCACCTAGACAGCATCGTTAGCAGCGGAGAGATGCTGCCCATCGAGAAACAGCAGAACCGCGCCCACCCGGACCAGGTGAGCCGGCGCCCCCTGGTGGCGCCCCCGGGCTCGGGATTCCCTCTGGCGGGAGTTTAGATGGGGGGGGGGGCGGATTCCGTGTGGATGAAGTAGTGGATGTCGATCGTAGAGAGTGGGGGGTGGGTAGAATTCGACGATCGAGTTCGATCGTATTCCAGGTCGAAATCGAATCTCTTCTAATAGATGAGTATACGTATATAATATTATATGTATGTACGACCTTCTTTATCCGGCCATCCGTTATCCGGAAATCTCTATTAACCGGCCGAGATCTCGCAGTGTATGTTCTCTGTTTTTTCATTCATTTCCACCTAAAAATCTCGCTCAAAGCTCGCTCAAAACTCGCGCGATGTACTAATGATTCTCGCGTGATGTACACATAGATTATTGTAAGAGCGCACAGCTATCACATACACAAAACATACACACTTACCGTAAGAGCAAACGCCCATGTACATGTATGAATATACGGCCATATTAATACGAATATTTCACGTGTACATACTCACTTGTTGATGCTGTACATACTACCAAGGAATAAAAGGTATATACATTGTATACTATATGAATGAACAAAAATGTGATGTGAGCGTGCGTGCGTGTGTGTGTTGTCCGCTATGCCTCCGGACCACTTTCGTTCGTTAACGAACAACTTTTACTAGCGGACGTTAGCGAAACGCGCTACCTCGCTACGCACTCGCGATCGATCGAGCCCCGTACTTCAATCAAAGGCGCCGCTGCCGCGCACATGTAACAGCCCCTAGGCAAACACCGTCGCGAGTGTATCGATCGTTACAGCCCTAGATCTCAGCACAAAAGAAACAAACATAAACCGAAGTGGTTTTACTTCATTTTATTTCCATTTCATATAAACCATAAAACACGACAGTTTGTTAGAAATAATCAATCGTAGCAACGAGTAAATACATTATTATCACATGCATAAACCCTACTGAACTGCATAGAAATGCTGTGTTTGAGCATAACTCTCATATCCGGCCTAATCCCATATCCGGATGGGTGCCGGTCCCGGCGTGGCCGGATAAAGGAGGTCGGACTGCACATATATATATATATAATATATCTCCTAGATTGGTAAAGTGAGTTTTTTTATTGCCTTTACATCGTCGATTTCCCTGTCGCGAACATCTCCCGTATGATTCTTCGCGCAAAAACAAGTGTGCATCGCTTCGCTATAACATCTCCGCGTGTATCTCCTCCGCGCAGATGGTGAACTCGCCGGCGGGGCTTCGGCACGCCCCCGGCACGCCCGGCTCCATGCATCCGATGACCCCCACCAGCCTCCCCACGATGGCTTCGGGCGGAGGAGGCAACAGCGGCGGAGGAGGAGGAGGAAGCAGCGGAGGAGGAGGAGGAGGAGGGAGGGGGAGGAGGGGGAGGGAGCTCGGACGGACTCGCGCACCACGACTTGCCGTCGGACCTCAACTTTGACCCGGCGGCAGTCATCGACGGAGAGGGCAACGGACAGGAGGCGCTCGACGTGAGTGGCGGCGCCCCCTGGTGGGCGGGGAGGCAGTTAGATGCGGGGGAGGGGGAGGGGGTAGAGCTCTAGTGCTAATTGGGGGGTACTAACGTGTTACTAATTTGTTACTGAGTTGCTAGGTAATACTAATCAAATTGTAATAGAGAAATTTTAAATAGTAATAGTAATATTAGTAGTAATATTGCAAATAGTATTAGTCTAATTGTAAATAGTAAATTGGAATAGCAATCATTTCTGAATTTTATTGTAATTGTTGTTTTTATCGTCGATCTTACAAATTCATTGTTTAAAACCGATTAAACATTGCCAAAAAATTCGATTACCTAAAACCGAAACGCGACCGACCGAAACCTCAAGCCTCAGACTTAAAAAAAAAAAATCTTCTTCGCCTGTTCTCTTGTTTCGCCGTTCTCTTGTCTCAACGTTCGCTTGTCTTCGCAGCTCTTACCGGAGAACCTCGTTGACCCGATGGAGCTCCTCTCTTACCTCGGCCCGCCCGACGCGCCGTCCGCCGCCGCCAGCGCCGCGGCGACGACGACGACGACGACGGCGGCCAGCGCGGGCAGTCCCCATGGCAACAGCAACAACAACAACAATGGCGGCGGCAGCGCGGGCGGCGGCGGCACGAACCCGAACACGCCCGTCAGCGGAGGAAACACGAACAGCACGAGCAACAGCGACGACCTTCTCGCGCTCTTCGACTCGTGACTGTGACGACGACGCCCCCTGGCGGTCGATCTCCCGCGTCGGCGACGCCCCCTGGCGGTCGATTCCGCGCGCGCGGGGGTGGACGCATGTAAATAGAAGTTTCGCGCGCGTAGCGCGGCGCGGCGCGCGCTCTTCCTCAAGTATTATGGCGTCGGCCGGGGCGGCCAGCGCCTCCTAGCGCCTCCTGGCGGCGGGGGAGATCGGCGGGTGCTGCCCCCTGGACGTGCGAGTCACGGAGACAGACGTCGTCGCTGGTCACCAGAGGGCGCCGATCGCAGCGGGAGTCCGACGACGAGACTGCGCATTCGTGCGAGAGACGGCGGCGCGACCTAGGGGTCAAGGTCGCCGCACGCGAGAACCCGCCGCACGCGTCTCGCGGGCACGTGTGCTGCCCTCTGTCCGCGGAGAAGCGAAACTCTAGGCGCGCAACAGTTTTCGTTGTCGTTGTCGGAGGAGGCGGCGGCGGACGGCACTGCGAAATCACGGACGTTTCCCGCGCGACGCCTCGACGAAGGCCAGACGGCGCCACCTGCTGGGACACAGGAGAACTTTGCGTCGTCGTCGACGACGGCCGCGGCGCGAGTGAGCGTTGCCATGACGACGCGCGATGCAGATTGAGATGGATATAGCGAGAGAGAGAGAGAGTAAGAGAGAGAGAGAGAGAGAGAGTTTTGAACACATTGATGCAGTCGTGTACATAGATAGAGAGTCGTTCTGTATAGTTGTTCTTTATCCCCCCCCCTCCCCCTAACTGTCTCGTGTTCCCCCCACCCCCCTTCGCTTGACGTCCCCACTTTCCACAAGGACCAAAACCTGTGACAACCGTTGTTCTCTTCGTGTAAGCCTCCCCCCTTCCCCTCCCCCTGCACACACGCACCCAGCACTGCCGGCTGCACACGCCTAGTGGCGCCCTCCGGTGCCCCTTAACGCAAGTAAAAGCTATCTCTCGTCCTTATCACCTTCAAGTGCATATCCGTGTGCGTGCGTGCGTGTTCGTGCGTGCGTGCGTGTTCGTGCGTGCGCGCGTGTATAAAACCCCAATTCAGAGTCCTATTTTTTCCTATACTCTGTGTGTGTGTGTGTGTGTGTGTGTGTGTGTGTGTGTTCACGCGCGCGTGTGCGTGTGCATACCGTAAGGCGTTTAGTTCCTATATGAAGAATCTGTCTAGACAGGGCGTGGCGGGGTAGGGGGGTGCAGATGGGAGGATGGGGGGAGGGGCAGATGGGTGCGCAGGGGGAGGGTGGAGGATTTGGCGAGAGAGGCATGTCGGTGATGTCCGTACGTTTTCGCCGCGGCGAATCGACATTGCACGTCAGCGCCCCCTGGGGGGTGCGCCATCTTGGGTGTGGCCGCGTCTCTCCCAAAAGTCAAAGGTCACGACTTTGGCGCGGGGGTCGGTGGCGTAAACCACGTGGTTTTTTTAATAAAAATATTCCGGCTCCCGTCTACCGGGACGGACGGTCTATCCGTGTATCTCCTTATTTTAGTCGGGCGCCGCATTCCGCTCTTTCGGCTTTCCTTCCGGAACTCGGAACCCGGATATTCGTCGGAACGCCATCCGGAATCGTATCGATCGGATTTTTTGTCCTGAATTTTTATTCCGTAATTTCATCCTCTCCGGATTTCTCGTCCGGGATTTTATTTTCCGGGAATTTTTCTCAGTCTTTTCCCTTTTTTAAATTCATGTCACCAGTTAACCGGCGTGATTTTTAGCAGAAATGAACTTTTATTATATAATTAAATTTCCGTGGGTTGCGCGCATGATCAGACGACACCCCTGAAACGAGTTTTAAGGATACGTGTTTTAGCGTGACTCTACAAGTTTGGGCTATGGAAGAGAGACAAAGCGAGCGAGCGAGAGAGAGAGAGAGAGAGAGAGAGAGAGAGAGAGATAGATCCCTGTTGGCTTTTAAACGTTAGAAACCGAGTATAATAGTATAATATAATAATACTGTATTAAATCTATATAAAATCATAAATATTTATGACGGGTGTTACGTGCGTTGGATAACACAGTCGTAAGTTGCATGATGATGAAATTGATATGTAAGGGCACTCGAGCACAGGCACTTGGAGCGTTTCAATAAAATGTAATGCTAAATAAATACGAATCATTTGATAGGCGTGAGGTTGTGAGATCGAGCCGTCATGAGACTTGCTGCAAGGTTCGTGTGTGTTCGTGCGCGTGCGTGCGTGCGTGTGCGTGACAGGCATATCTCCGTAACAACTCCTTCGGCGTGAGAATCTAATGCCGTCTTCCTAAAATGCTCTACTAACTAGGTGCTTAGTTAATTAGTTAATTAGTAGAACATTAGCGGTATCTTTCAATGGTGCCTTTCGCATCATCACTTTCTCTGCAGGGCGTTGACACGCTAGAACGCGCGCGTGTGTCTAATTTCGTGTTTAATGAGGTGTGCGTATGCACCACACAAGTACGGAAGGCATATAGAGAGCTTTTCGATCCGCTATCTCATACTTCTTTCATGGTAAGACCCCGGCGGCCATGGCGAACGGGAATGCGTCTAAGAAGCAAGGTAGTCAGTCAGTCGCTAGAAGATATTGTTCCTGCTCCGTCTAACCGTGTCCCTAATCGCTTAATGATAGCGGACACGTGATTGGTTAATCGGCGTATGATAGCTGACGTATGATTGGCGGTCGGGGGGCACGCATCTTCGAGTGGCGTTTTTAACGCATCGCGTCTTGAAGACGGATATCGTTGTTGTCTCCCGCTGGCTGGGTGCGGAACTAGGCGGCTGTGCTCTTGAATGGAGGCATAGATGCGGCGTAACCTCGTTCGTAGAGAGAGTGAGAGAGAGAGAGAGAGAGAGAGAGAGAGAGAGAGAGGGAGAGAGAGAGAGAGAGAGCGCGCGAGAGAGAGAAAGAGGGCGAGAAGGGAAATTGTCATGTATTTATAAACTAGCCAGCCACGCCTGTCGAGTTTTATTCGTTCGTAGAGAGAGAGAGAGAGAGAGAGAGAGAGAGAGAGAGAGAGAGAGAGAGGCGTGTACGGCGAGTAAGTCTATATGAATATAAGCTATTTTGACTTATAATAATATAGTAGCCGGCGAGAAAACGAGAAAAAATTGTTTCCTTTCCGTTGTGTATCGCAACACACAATTGTTTATCTCGAGAGGAGACCCGCGCCCGCGATATCAGTGGTGTGTTCCCCCCGAGTGTACGCGGGAAAGGAAGCCGGGGACAAGAGGAGGAAGAAGAAGCCATATATAGAGAGAAAGAGAGCTACCTGTATCATATGACAAGTATTGTATAGTGTGTATGACGTCATCGTTATGTGCGGTGACGTCACATCAGTCATGTGACAGCCCCCTGTTCAGTATATACTGTAGATGTTGTGCGATTTTTAGGCGGTAGAAATATATATTCTCTTGTACATAAAAATTAAAAGAAAAAATGTTGTTTTTTTGTTTTTTTATTATTCACCCGGATGTTATTCGATTAATATCTAATTAATTGTATATTAATTAGTTGTCAATACACGGACGTAGATACAATACTAGATGACGTAAAGATGCATATATGTTATATACACGGACGTAGATACAATACTAAATGACGTAAAGATACATATATGTTATATACACGGACGTATACAATACTAGATAACGTAAAGATACATATATGTTATATAGACGGACGTATACAATACTAGATAACGTAAAGATACATATATGTTATACACGGACGTAGATACAATACTAGATGACGTAAAGATACATATATGTTATATACACGGACGTAGATACAATACTAGATGACGTAAAGATACATATATGTTATATACACGGACGTAGATACAATACTAGATGACGTAAAGATACATATCTGTTCAATACACGGACGTAGATACAATATAGATGACGGTAACAGATACATTATGTTTATAATACACGGACGTAGGGTACAATACTAGATGACGTAAAGATACATATATGTTATATACACGACGTAGATACAATACTAATGACGTAAAGATATATAATTGTTATATATCACGGACGTAGATACACTACTAAGATGACGTAAAGATACATATAATGTTATATACACGGCACGTAGATACAATACTAGATGACGTAAAAGATACTATATGTATACTAACGGACGTAGCATACAATACTAGATGACTGTAAAGATACATATATGTTATATACACGGACGTAGATACAATACTATATGAAGGACGATACATATATGTTATATACACGGACGTAGATACAATACTAGATGACGTAAAGATACATATATGTTCATATATCACGGACGTAGATACAATACTAATGACGGACGATACAATATATGTTATATACCCGGACGTAGATACAATATAGATGACGTAAAGATACAT
>NW_014577595.1:64644-65985 GCF_000485595.1 Priapulus caudatus
GAGAGAGATAGAGATAGAGATAGAGATAGAGATAGAGATAGAGATAGAGATAGAGATAGAGATAGAGATAGAGATAGAGATAGAGATAGAGATAGAGATAGAGATAGAGATAGAGATAGAGATAGAGATAGAGATAGATAGAAGGCAGAAAAATGAAGAATGCAGTCAGAACTGAAGATAACGCGCACGCGAGCGACTGCACCACGCATGCGCAGCGGCGGTCCAGAATTTTTCGTGCATATTTCCTCCGAGGTCATTTTTGCTTTCGCTAGTTGTCATCTTTTGCCGCTAGGTGGCGTGATGTGGTAGCTAGCTGCCGGTGGGCAGGCCGCAGAGGGTTTTGCTGCCCGCATGATACGTAAACTAAACCAGCAATACGATAGTAAGAGATAAATGAAGGAACCCTGATAATAAATAAATGATAATCCATCAATGGTTCACTCTTGCTTATATATAGCGTCAGATATTGTCCTCGTGTGTATCCATCCACCACTATGCGGGAGCTAAACAGTTTTCGCGTCGGTGGAAGTTAGGCGGGGAGGGGGTCTTGCACGATTATCCCGTCCTAAATGGTCCTAACCACGCATGGCCTGGCAGCAGCACTGCAGGGTAAATGTTTTCCCCAAAATGTTTCTCTCATCATCACACAATCTAGTCGGCACATCGTTTGCCGAGATTTGTGCTCGAGGGCATCCATGCGGTACTAGAACCACCTACGTGCTCCAGGAGATGGCGTAAATAGATAGACGGGTTGCTGCTGTCAGTCGCAGCAGGGTGGGGTCGCGTGTGATATAGCGGCGGGCCTGATCGTGGGTGGTGCTGCCACCTACAGGTGGGCATTGATATCACGCTCGCCTCCTGAAGGTCTCTCTTTGTCTTGCGACTAGCTGCGCGCGTGAGAGTGTGTTGTTACAAGCGTGACACTATTTTTTCGGGGCTAAGCGTAAACGCAAACCTGCGAACTAGCAGTTGAAAGGCGACACTGCAGCGCAAACGTCAATTATCTAGTGTGACCAGCAGTGGGTGGGTGTTTGGAGAAGAAGGCTGAATGACAGGCGCGAAAAAGGTGGGAAGTAGATGAACTCCGGTGGAATGTGAACGAATGTACAATCGAGAGATATGGGGAGGGAGGGATGGTTAGGAAGAGAGAGGGAGAGAGAGTTGACGGGTAGTCAGAGAGTGCGAGAAAGAGAGAGAGAACAAGGGAGGGAGAGAACTAGAGAGAGAGAGCGAGAGAGAGAGAGAGAGAGAGAGAAGAGAGAGAGAGAGAGAGAGAGAGAGAGAGAGAGAGAGAGAGAGAGAGAGAGAGAGAGAGAGAGAGAGAGAGAGAGAGAGAGAGAG
>NW_014577595.1:66101-69675 GCF_000485595.1 Priapulus caudatus
CAGCAGCGACGCTGACCAGCAGCAGCAGCAGCAGCGACGCTGACAGCAGCAGCAGTGTGGCATCAGATGAAGCGAGAATCTGCGTGGTGGATCCGCATCCCGCAGAGACGGTGCAAGCCTCTGCCTCGCACATGTACTCGATCGAGATCGCGAGCGCGGCTAACGATCTTAATTTGTGGGCTTCAGATTCACAGGTCGTCTGCGGCAGCGCTATTGCTGCTGCTGTCACGATGCTGTGCATCCTGGTTACATGATGTCGTTAATGAGATCGTTTGCTCGGTCGCCTGCAGCGCATGTGCCGCACATGTGACATCAGGGTGAGCAAGGGGCTAAATATAACTATATTTATTAATATATAATTATATTATAATATATATATAATAATAATAAATATAATTATATTTACTTCCTTGAGCGTGAGAAGGGTTCACGCGAGTTAGCGCGAGTGTTGGCTGGCGAGTCTCAGCAAGCACGTTGCGATGATGTTAAAAATGCAACGTTGCTTTGGTGAATGGAAAACTATGAACGTGTCTGAGAAGGGTTAGTGCGAGTTAACGTGAGTGTTGGCTGGCGAGTCTCTGTAAGAAGGGTTAGTGCGAGTTAGCGTGAGTGTTGGCTGACGAGTCTCTGTAAGAAGGGTTAGTGCGAGTTAGCGTGAGTGTTGGCTGGCGAGTCTCTGTAAGAAGGGTTAGTGCGAGTTAGCGTGAGTGTTGGCTGGCGAGTCTCTGTAAGAAGGGTTAGTGCGAGTTAACGTGAGTGTTGGCTGGCGAGTCTCTGTAAGAAGGGTTAGTGCGAGTTAACGTGAGTGTTGGCTGGCGAGTCTCTGTAAGAAGGGTTAGTGCGAGTTAGCGTGAGTGTTGGCTGGCGAGTCTCTGTAAGAAGGGTTAGTGCTAGTTAGCGCGAGTGTTGGCTGGCGAGTCTCTGTAAGAAGGGTTAGTGCTAGTTAGCGCGAGTGCTGTGCAACGTAGCAAAAGTACAGAGTCGTATTGCATAACGTAGAGATGTAGAGTGACAACAAAGAAACCTGCTGCTGCTACTGCTGGCTGGAAAGTCTGCAAACGCGCAAAGACTGGTGCGATGTTACAAAAACGCAACGTTGCCTCGATGAATCTCAAACTATCGGATGGGGACTGAGAAGCGTTAGCGCCTGTACTGACAAGTTTCTGCAAATGCGCAAAGACTGGTGCGATGTTAAAAATAACGCAACGTTGCCTAAGTGAATTAATCAGAAATTCTGAACACGGCTGTGTATGTAGTCATGGTGTCTTATCCGCACACTCGGTTGTAGCGAGGCAAACACGCGCGATAGAAAAGCGAAAATATTACATTACATGACATCAGGAGCGTATAATGACAAATATTTGTCATTATACGCTCCTGATGGCATAAAATATACCGACTCTCACTGTTTGCTTTCGTATTACATTTGCTTCTATAAGGTGATGTATTTGTTCTGCCAAACAGAAGCTACTTGTCTTATCTATTATGTAATAACTGATATGTTATATACTGAATATTATCAGGAGTTAATAATGACAAATTTATCATTATTAACTCCTGATATTATATATGTCTAACGGGATCCTAATTTATTTTAATTTAATTAATTTAATTAAAACAGGTCCTGAGGATTTAAATCTGATTTTGAAGATGACTATATATGGCTACCGGGGTATGAGTAGAATGCTCGTGATTTCGCCACTCATCGCGAGTTCAAAGATCAGCGCCACGTCATTTTAATAATATCGTGGTTATATTGGTGCAACACTTGAACGTACTGTACGCAAGCTGCGCTTGGATATTACTGAGTGGCTGCCAGACTTATTTCCACACCTCCCGAGATGCTTCCAAGTAAAAAGTGCAGAACAGCAGTAAAAGCTGCAGTGCACTGCACTCGACACGGTGCTGTGCTGACATCTAGTGGCCGTTATGTGAGGCCGATATGACGATAGCCTTTTAAAGGTCACTCAGGAGAAATGTCAAAAGTCTCCTTTATAGACACTATTAGACAGGTGTCTGGTTTAACAAAAGTGATTTCGCCTCATAATGGCCACTCGGGGAATTTGCTAAAAGCGTCCTTCAATGTTCGTTCTGATCAGCTTTCCTATGATATCACATTTGCTTCTATACGGCGATGTATTTGTTGTGCCGTACAGACGCTACTTGTCTTATCTAATAGTAATATGCAATAACTGATATGCTATGTTATGTTAAAAATTACAAGGCATCTAACTTAATTTGTTTCTTATCTAATTTGCAATAACTAATATGCAATCTTGTTCAGGGTGAACCGGACTAACGCAGGCTCGACTCTACGCGAGTTTATGTTGTTAGGATCCCTCGTGTGCGTTACTTCAGCGTTAACTCATCGTTCGTGTTGTTCCTCGCTATGTTTGCAGGAGATTAAGGGAAGCCGGGCGTTCCAGAAGTGAACTCACTGCTTACGTCATCGTTAACTCATCGCTCGTGTTGTTCCTTGCTATGTTCGCAGGAGATGAAGGGAGGCCGGGCGTTCCAGAAGCTCGGCTACGCGGACGTGAACCTCGCGGAGTTCGCCGGCTGCGGCACCATCTCGCGGCGCTACCTGCTGGAGGGATACGACAGCAAGCGTCGGCAGGACAACTCCATACTGAAGATCAAAATCAACATGACGCTGCTGTCGGGCGACCACTGCTTCAAAATGTGAGCCGCGCGCGCGGTGGGTGGTGGTGAGGGGTGGTGGGTGGTGGTGCGGGGTGGTGAGGGGTGGTGAGATGTGGTGAGGTGTGGTGAGGTGTGGTGAGAGGTGGTGAGGTGTGGTGAGAGGTGGTGAGGGGTGGTGTGGGGTGGTGAGATGTGGTGAGGGGTGGTGAGATGTGGTGAGATGTGGTGAGGGGTGGTGAGATGTGGTGAGGCGTGGTGGGGGTGCTTGCTGTAGGTGGTGATGGGGGAGAGGGTGTTGGCAGCTAGGAGGTTGGGGGAGGGGGTGTTGCTAGTGAGGTAGTGAGGGGTATCTGTTAATCTGTAGTATATCTCTTAGTATATCTGTAATCTATGAGAATAGTGACGCGGGTGTCATACGATGGCATGTATCATGTGGCTAGAAAAAAAAGTTTTAAAAAGGTAAACCGAAAAAGGTAAAGCTACTCTGGGGTGTTGGCTAGGAATAGCCGTACTTTTCACGTGGCTAGTTGTGCGTGTAAGCGTACATGCGTACGTAACGTACGTGACTTGCTCCCGGTTCTCTCCCGCTACCCTCACGATTGTACGCTAAACATCGTCCCGCTCCGGCTGCGTTTCAGTGCGAGCGTGAAGCCAGCGCTGCTGCTGCCGGGGGAGCTGCCGGCCGACATGCTGCAGCAGCTGGAGATGACGAAGAAGGGAGACGGCACGGACAGCACGGGCGGCTCGGGAAGCATCGCGTCCGGGAGCAGCGGCTTCGGAAGTCTCCCGAAGAAGGACCGGCCGAGCATTCTCACGTCAGGTGCGTGTGTGGTGAGGGAGGGAGGGAGGGAGGGAGGGAGGGGAGGGGGAGAGGAGCGAGCGAGGGCAAGAGATAGAGAGAGAGTGTGAAAAGAGAGCAAGAGAGAGAGAG
>NW_014577595.1:69685-71266 GCF_000485595.1 Priapulus caudatus
AGTTAGCGCGAGTGTTGGCTGGCGAGTCTCTGTAAGAAGGGTTAGTGCTAGTTAGCGCGAGTGCTGTGCAACGTAGCAAAAGTACAGAGTCGTATTGCATAACGTAGAGATGTAGAGTGACAACAAAGAAACCTGCTGCTGCTACTGCTGGCTGGAAAGTCTGCAAACGCGCAAAGACTGGTGCGATGTTACAAAAACGCAACGTTGCCTCGATGAATCTCAAACTATCGGATGGGGACTGAGAAGCGTTAGCGCCTGTACTGACAAGTTTCTGCAAATGCGCAAAGACTGGTGCGATGTTAAAAATAACGCAACGTTGCCTAAGTGAATTAATCAGAAATTCTGAACACGGCTGTGTATGTAGTCATGGTGTATTATCCGCACACTCGGTTGTAGCGAAGCAAACACGCGCGATAGAAAACCGAAAATATCAAGCCATTACATGGCATAAAATATACCGACCCTCACTATTGGCTTTCGTATTACATTTGCTTCTATAAGGTGATGTATTTGTTCTGCCAAACAGAAGCTACTTGTCTTATCTATTATGTAATAACTGATATGTTATATACTGAATATTATCAGGAGTTAATAAGGACAAATTTGTCATTATTAACTCCTGATATTATATATGTCTAACGGGATCCTAATATATTTTAATTTAATTAATTTAATTAAAACAGGATTTAAATCTGATTTTGAAGATGACTATATATGGCTACCGGGGTATGAGTAGAATGCTCGTGATTTCGCCACTCATCATGAGTTCAAAGATCAGCGCCACGTCATTTTAATAATATCGTGGTTATATGGGCGCAACACTTGAACGTACTGTACGCAAGCTGCGCTTGGATATTACTGAGTGGCTGCCAGACTTATTTCCACACCTCCCGAGATGCTTCCAAGTAAAAAGTGCAGAATAGCAGTAAAAGCCGCAGTGCACTGCACTCGACACGGTGCTGTGCTGACATCTAGTGGCCTTTATGTGAGGCCGATATGACGATAGCCTTTTAAAGGTCACTCAGGAGAAATGTCAAAAGTCTCCTTTATAGACACTATTTAGACAGGTGTCTGGTTTAACAAAAGTGATTTTACCTCATAATGGCCACTCGGGGAATTTGCTAAAAGCGTCCTTCAATGTTCGTTATGATCAGCTTTCCTATCACGTTTGCTTCTATACGGCGATGTATTTGTTGTGCCGTACAGACGCTACTTATCTGATCTAATAGTAATATGCAATAACTGATATGCTATGTTATGTTAAAAATTACAAGGCATCTAACTTAATTTGTTTCTTATCTAATTTACAATAACTAATATGCAATCTTGTTCAGGGTGAACCGGACTAACGCAGGCCCGACTCTACGCGAGTTTATGTTGTTAGGATCCCTCGTGTGCGTTACTTCAGCGTTTACTCATTGTTCGTGTTGTTCCTCGCTATGTTCGCAGGAGATGAAGGGAGGTCGGGCGTTCCAGAAGTTAACTCGCCGCTTACTTCACCGTTAACTCATCGCTCGTGTTGTTCCTCGCTATGTTCGCAGGAGATGAAGGGAGGTCGGGCGTTCCAGAAGTTAACTCGCC
>NW_014577595.1:71276-73123 GCF_000485595.1 Priapulus caudatus
GAGAGAGAGAGAGACCGAAAGAGAAAGACACAGAATTAGGTAGTGAGGAAGCAGGAGAGATATAGAAAAGAGAATGCAAGCAAACAGCGTGCGAACCCGTCATCATCATCGCTGCATCTCTCTCTCTTCAGACCTGGTCCTCGGTCAGAGCCTCACGCTCAGTGAGGATCCAAGCCCCGGCGCGGGCCACACACGCAACAACAGCTCTCACAGCCACAGCTCGAAGGCATCCGACTACGGCAGCCTGCGGACGCACAGTCGACAGTCTAGCATAGACGGTCCCCTGTTGATGCACCAGCGGTAAGCGCGATTCGCTGGGCGGGCTCCCTCGACGGTCGGCGACGATTGCGTAAATTGAATTATATAATTTTAATTAATCACGCGATAAATAAATTTAATTTCAATAAATAATCAATTTTAATAAATGTATCAATTTAATCAAATTTAATCAAATTTAATCAATTTTAATTTACCGCCATATCGCTCGCGGCACTAACGACGCCCCCTGGTGCATGATGGCACTAACGACGCCCTCTGGTGCATGATTTCAGGAGCCGCAGCGACGTGACAAACGTGAAGAGCGACTCGTTCAGCTCGATGGAGCGCAGCAAGCTGGCGGCGGCGACGGAGAGGTGGCGGGGTCTGCCGGCGGGGGCGGGGGCGGTGGCGGGGGCGGGGGCGGGGGGTTTTGTCGAGCGGAGGGTGGACAGCACGCGCGTCGAGAACGTCGAACTCATCAACGAGCTGCTGCTGGGAACCAACCTGACGCCGGACGAGAGCGCCGAAGGTAGGTGGCGCCACGCGTTGCACGCCAGATGGCGCCTGCTGTCATAGATTTGATTTTAAAATATAGATTGAAATTTTTCTTCATTTCTAATTTCTAAATTTTCCACTATAGGACTACGTGAAGGAATTTTGTGTTGCGACTACCCATTGTTCAAATTGCTTTTAGTGTCAAAGGGAAATATAGTTATTTGGGGATTCTATTTTGCTTGCTCATTCGTTTCTGAGTTGCTGTGGAAATTAGCCCAGGATTTCACGCCCGTGCTCACGCTCCAAATAATTTGCTTGATATTTTGTTTGTTAGTTTCTGAGTTGTTGTGGGACTTGCCCCAGGATTTTGACCCCCTTCTCACACTCTATCTGCTTGCTTGCTTGCAGTGTCCGGGCTGCAGCTGTTTGTGTCGCGCGACGGCACGGTGGCGGTCGGAGGAAGTCGCGACCACCAGCTGCGCGGCGGCAAGTACGAGCAGGTCGTCATCGGACCGTCCAGCCGGTAACCGCGGCGACCAGCACATGGCGGGAGGCTGCACGCACCTCCAGCCACGCAGGAGTCATCGGCGTTGTCGTCGTCACCCACATCGTCATGGCAACATGGTTTTGTCGTCTGCTGCGCAGCGACAAGTTATCACTCATCTTGCCGTCATCGACGTTGTCACGGCAACGCGTTCTGTCGTCTGCTGTGCGGCGGCAAGTTATCACTCGTCGTCATGCCATCATCGACGTCGTCACGGCAACGCGTTCTGTCATCTGCTGTGCGGCGGCACCGTGACGCTCGTCGTCACGCCATCATCGACGTCGTCATGGCAACGCGTTCTGTCGTCTGCTGCGCAGCGGCACCGTGACGCTCGTCGTCACGCCATCATCGACGTCGTCATGGCAACGCGTTCTGTCGTCTGCTGCGCAGCGGCACCGTGACGCTCGTCGTCACGCCATCATCGACGTCGTCATGGCAACGCGTTCTGTCGTCTGCTGCGCAGCGGCACCTTGACGCTCGTCGTCACGCCATCATCGACGTCGTCATGGCAACGCGTTCTGTCGTCTGCTGCGCAGCGGCACCTTGACGC
>NW_014577595.1:73133-92480 GCF_000485595.1 Priapulus caudatus
CGCCTTTATACGCTCCGCTAGGTGAAGACGCATGACTTCTCTTACATCAAGCTTAAGCGCCTCCCTGAGTGCAGACCATATCGACTACCATGCCCTATGCAGGTCAATCGAGCGCTCTGTTAGATTTTGTGCCGCAATTCTGCCATTCGTCGCTTCGCCCTCCCGCTATAATAGCCTTGTAAAGTAGTAAGGAGGGAATGTTCACCCCTTCTTTTAAACCATCCCTTAACTTCCTGAGCCTACTCTTCGTAAACAGCCCTCAAAACGGTCTAGGCACCGATATCCCAACTTGTCCTTTCGGCATTGACCCCCAGTTAGTCGCGACGTCACCGACATCATTCGTGACCGTACGTCGAGCGTTAAGGATACTCTCACGTTGTGTACGGGTATTGCTCTGAGAGACGAACTAAACGTTTATGGCGAATGAATCGAATCCACTATCATTGTTTCTTTAATGAAGAGACTATATCTCTATGCTCAGCCAAACCAATTTCATGAATATCTCCAAGCTCAGACTAGAATGTGATGGTACCACACTAATTGTTGCGAATTTTCTTACTGTACAAAATGGTATTTGGAATATTTTATCACGATGCAGGCAAGACAGAGCATGTTAGGAATACAGAATTCTTCTTTGACCCACATGTAAGTTACATATCAATGAAGCAAAGCTACTTAGCGCCCCCTCGTGAGACGCATAGCGCGTCATGATCGTTTCTATTAATTTTCATGAAATTTACCTGGAGAAAACACCTGTAGCGCAAAAAACTGGTACAAATAGCCAAGTGTGTTAAAGATAGAATAAAAGCGTTCAGCGTGAAATAACGAGGCACTTACCCTAAATAAAGTGCGGCTAATTAGAAGAGGACAAACCCCGTGACGCCATTTGAGGTTCTACCACATCAATGTTTACGCATTAAAACGAGTGAAAATTAAATCTACGCGCATCAAGGTTGTAATCCACATAGCGAAGTATCCACTCGTATACCATCCGGCTACTATGTCAGAAATCGAACCAGAGAACGAGGGTCTTTCTCTAGTGTGAGTTATCACACTGGTGACCGCACGCCCTGTGATGCGACAGCAATGGTGAAACCGATCAAGTGCATCGTTAGGCGTCCTATTGTTAGTACCTACCTTGGTGGCAAGAACCCAGCATACTCCTGACCATCAGAATCGTACTTGACCACCCACTAAATTCGAGGAAATCAAGTGGTCGCATGTACTTGAGACTAATTTGGCCTGAAGACTAATCAACCGCAGGCTTCACCATGTGGTGGCAAATACCGAACGCGCGAACTGCGCACACCCTGATCCGACTCTACAAAGCTAAATATCAACAAACGCCTAGCGCCATCTTAGATAGCCCGGTCTCGCGCCGCCCCACCTACAGATAGGTGTGTTGGTGCGAGAGATCCGCTAGAACTATTTTGGGCGTGGGATACGTCTGATTCGACTATCATCTCAGCAGCTGACCATCAACCGTATAGGACATAGAAGAGATGTAAGTCGGACCAGCGACTTGTAGCAGAAGGTCTGTACACGCTCGAATGATATTCGCCATATTTATATAATTCGTGAGAATATCCGTCGGTGTGTCTCATTGACTATAGAGAGTCCCAGTCAATAAAAGTATTGTATCGTCATGCATCGTTACCTAGGCTTTTTCTCGTACAACTATCGTACGTGGGCAGCAGCAGAAACCGTACGGCAGTGGTTCACCTGTACCGTTATATGGAGAATGAGCATGTACACAGGTGGCACATAGTTTAGCCCATCGAACTAAGTTGAAAACGAAAAAATCGTGATAATTCCCTGCAGACACGGGAGAGTATTCCTTAAGAATTGTGCCCAATCGGTTGACGGACGGACAGACCGTGAAAACGTCTGATATAGATGTAGCGACTCGATAACGCACCGCTACAGCTGACATATTTGACGATTACTACCATAGCTGACATCTGATCTATTATGTTACAAGGATGCAGCTATAAACACAATGGGCTAAGATATAGCCATTTGAGACTCTAAAGAAGTTTAAATTATTCACATTGAGTTGTAAATACACAGGTATAACAAGGTGGGTGTGCAGCTACATCTAGCAAATAGCGAGTACCGGAAGTCACAATTACTTCACGCAGATTTAACTAGTCGTGACTACATACCTGAGATTAATGGATGATCAAATATAATTGTCAACTCGCAAGTTAGCGAGTGTAGAACTATCTGAAAAATTTCTGCGTATATTTAATATACACCCATTGAGCATGTCGTTGATCCAGACTGTTTACGGCCTCTCGAGTCGAGTTTACCTATGGACGCCACCTGACGAGCGCATAACTTTCGCAGCCATACACTGCTCCACGGAAGAAAATTTCTAGAACCAGGAGACCGCTGCAAAGCATACAGCATAAGGTCATTCAAATTGAGCACCATAGCGTTTTTATGCGTAGTTTTAATTCCATGTCCATTCATCATAGTTAAATTTTGACCCCTCCTGAGACTAATAGAGGATATCAATTTGCGGAACTGTGTGACTTATCATTCGCATTACGTTATATCTAATAAAAGTACTTATTCTACCCCTCGTAGATATTCGGTAAGTTGTCTAAGTTTGTAAGTAAGCTTCCTCTGTCTGCGTTACGGAAACTTAGATGATTTATCACTCTGGAGGACTGGATATCGAGATCGAAATATTCACATAATGTGAGAGCTATTCATGTCATTTGAGAATTAGGCCGTGGATATTACCAATATATTAGCAGCATTATGATATATTCCACTTCCGGCTATTTTTCCCAACTAATCTATTCGTGACCTATTGATTTGGCCAAATACGAAATGGTTTTTTGCGCACACATAGCAAAAACAGTATTTACTATCAATATTACTAACTTAACTATATATATAAGTATAAGCAAGATACATATACAGAGCTATAACTAGAGAATCTACTACTATATAATAGTACTTTAATACTATCCTCAAGCATATCACTATCAAATCCACGAGCGCCTGATTTAAGATACCACAAAATGAGAATACAACTCACGCCTACTTCTAGTATAAGTATTCTATTGAGCATCATAAAGGTTACAGGATACGCGAAGCGGGATACTCTCGACCAAGTTACCATAACAAGGTTTTAACATTAACGTGTTCCATCGATCTAGACGTCGTGTTTACCATTGTCTTGCAAAGAGCTTTACAGTGTCTTTGGAATGTATATAACGTGCTGAAAGCACTGCTCTACGTGTTCTTGTATAAGAATAGTCCCTTCAATGCAATGCACTGATGTTTTTACGCTGGAAAATTCTAATTGTGCGGCTTGATGTTACATATGTGAGGGACGGCTCTTTTACAGAGTAGGGGTTTGGTTAGCCATCTAAACTCCTCAAATCGTTAATCTTACCTTTCCCTAGGCGGGTTTTATTATTGAGAAAACTGGGCGCGCCGCGACATCAAGAGTAGGGAACCGAGCCGATACGGGCGGAGAGGCTAGATTTGGATCCTGTCTTAAGCATTGTATGCAAGCAAAATGGCTGCCACGCCCGGGGAGTCACCTGTAGCCCGGCGGATCCGCGAGGAGTGGCGGAGCTTTCTGGCCGCTACGGCAGGCCACACCACCACCGATAGCGACGTAGCACACGGCCTAATTCTTGACAGAGGCTCTAGCACGTGACTTGTAATACTGTGCTATTCGCGCCCCATCCGATCGTAATATTTCTAGGAAAAATTCTGTTCTATTATTAATACTTCTTAATCCTGTTCTAAGTTAACAAGTTAGTCAATCCTCCAGCAATAATTTGTCGTGTCATGTCATGAAAGACTGCACACTACCTTTATGGAAAAAAAAACGCTAGTGGTTCCTGCCTCCATGTCAGTGCGCGTTTGCTTAAAACCCACAAGAAATGAGCGTGCGAAATGCGGCGTAAGTTTTAATGCTGTCGGGTCACACCAACTGCGGGCTCAATCCGTTTCTGCTCGAATAACATTTCTGCCAACGTGACATACCACGCCCTTGGGTGCAAAGTCACATGTTTTTAATTTATACACGCGCGTACCGCTGTGGGCGTGCTTGGCAGGGGCAAGCCGCGAAAGTATGTCACAACACATCGAGATTATGAACACTATTGAGCAAGCTATTATTGTCAAACTGCTTACAAGAGCAAACGCAGCCAGTGAATGGAAGGAACTAAGAGTTTATTTTGTCATAAGGTAGTGTTGCTCTGCAATGACCACGAAGTATTAGCTGCTTAGTCTAGTACGGAGAAATTATGTCGTATAGAGAATGCGCATTTAGTGACAGAGCTATTAAAATAATATAGGCAAGATGTGGCTATATGTCCGGCAACGAAGCAGGCCATATATCTGACGGGCTGCCGAGAACAAGTAGCTAGTAGTACTAGGAACAAGTAGCCCTGGAACTAGAACAACTAGGCTCTATAGGCTAACTAGCAGCACTAGCCACCGGCACGCGTTGCACTTCCGGTAAATTTTCCTAAACCACGCTATGCCGCGGGCGACATTTGTAATTTTAGCGGCTGTATTCCTCACAAGTAACAAGGTTAAGGGTTGGAGTTTAGGAGATAAAGAAGTTTAGCGTTAGGTCATATCTAAGGAGTTTAAGAGTTAGGGTTTATTGTTAGGGTTCTTTTGCTTAAGGTTTAGGGCTCAGAGTTAGGAAAGATAATTATACAGCAACTGCGCCCGGGAAACCTTTCACGTAAACGAAGACCCGTGCCCCGGCTGCGGCATATAGCATTCTAATAATAATATGGCTGTAAAAGCCATATGAGCAGTTACGTATATCATATGATAAATCATCATAAGAACAATTTCGGCTAAAGATATAATCAATGTAAGAAGTTTGCTAGTAGATCCCTGGGTTGCTGTGAGGAATTCTGTGTTGTCCCTGGCGGGTGTTGAGAATCTAAGCACTGAACGCTTGACACAAGACCTCGTTCCGAATGCCAAATGGCGCATTGAGTGCTCAAGGTTAAATCCGTCCTTGAACCTACTTTTTCATTTGGACCGTTATATGTGTGAGCTATAGTAATGTTCAGCCTACATGCGAGCCGAGTTGAGCGCGAGGAGCCATGGCCTTTGAGTAACTCAACACTTGTTCGTTAAGTTTTAAAGAAGTTTTACATTAGTAGCTCAAGGCCATAGGCCCTTGAGCCTCCAGGCACAGCATGCACCTAGTTACCGTCAGCTACAGCTATTCAATAGTTACACAATGTAGTCCGGTAAAGTAGAGAGCTCTGTGCGGAGCGTGACACGGTTGCTCCAAATAAGGTTCAAATATACTGTTGTTGGTTGCTCTCATTACTATTCCTTAAAAGCTGGGAGTTCTGAGATTTAATTAACTCTTGCATTTCGGCTTTGAAATCTTCTAGCCTCGGAGATCCCGGTTCGCGAACGCCCCAAGAGAGAACAATTCTATAAGTTAGCAATACCAGATGCCATGTGGGTACTCTGATCCCGGGCTCGAACCGTTACAATTACAACGTACAAGTCTGATCACACATCTATACCAATTGCCATGCCCAAGGATCGCAACTGCTCAGATGTAATTGTGTTATCGCATACCTACTAGTTTAACAGAAGGGATGTTAGATGAAATCTTTTACTAAGATAATTAGACAAGATTTGAACGCTAGGACTATGCTGACCTAGCAATCCAACACGCCTAGCGTCACCACCACCTAAACTTCCAATTTCGGTGTTTTGTCTAGAATCGTATGTGTCGTATATTTTTCTGTTTTATAAAAAGAAGAAAAGCTAATACACTCGACTGCTTGCTCGCAACATCAACCGGGCCTAATCCATTGAGTGTTTTCGTTTTTAACCGACTGCTAATGAAAAGGTAGGCTCAATTTTTACGAAATACATTGGCGTTTCGGGGCATTTCGTTCTCCGCTTCTAATATGATATAATATAAGAATATTATATTATCCTTATAATATTTTTAGTATTATGGTGCACAAACAATGGCTATCTTTCCAACAGTGCGCAGCGAAAATGGTTATCTAGCGAGAAAAAAGATGGTTTCTAGCATTTAAGGCGTTTCTACGTCCGCGTAATCGTGGTCATCGAACGTTCTAGCGAAGAACGATCGTTTATAAAATCATGGGAAAACCGAGAAACACAACAGCATATTTAGACAATTGATATTAATTACTTGTCATTTAAGACCAATATAAACTAGTAAAATTGTGGCAACTAGTACACACGCACGCAGCGCACGCACGCACGCAGCCCGCACCACAAACACACACAACGCAGGGCAGCACACACGCGGTGTATCACCCCCGAGCAGGCACCAAATCATCACACACATGGACTTGGTTAATACGACGAGCGACCCGAGATGGATACTATTACAGTATTACTCGATACCTAAACATTCAGTCTATGTGACCGTGTATAGCGAGAAAATCAGGTCTAACTCTGTGAGCAAAATTTTGACATTTAGCTTTGAAATATCCATATTCAGAATACTGAGAGTTTCATAGGGCTTTCTATTATAGATATTGAAAATATGAGTTGACCTGAAATATTTTAGTGAGCCATTATATAAATGGAGATATGCATGCGATTTTAAATTTCCCTTGAGCATTTGCCTAAAATAAGGGCTGAAAACTAATAGCATTTCACTGATACTTATTAACCGATCACTTCTTATAAATCATTGTCAATTATAAGTCAGGAGTTTTAATTGAATTAAGTACATTTTTTGCTTATACATATCAAAAGGAAACATCTGTAGATGGGTTTTGTTTTTTAATTTGAAACGTGGAGCCAAAAAATTCTTTGAAAAAAAGATTTGAAACAAAATCGATTGTACTGTAAAATCCACTGTGCGACTGTCCGACTCATCTTGGCTATCACGGGTCACCATATACGAAGCGAAAGTACCATACCGGCTTCGCGCAAATACCGCTACAAACATCGAATTATAAACGAAAAAAGACCACCATTTCAATACATTGAAACAGATCGAACCACGACGTTTATTTAGATGACCGAAAGACATTATGATACATTCAAAATAATAATAAAAGGTTTAACTTGCTGCCACATGGTACATATTAACATCAGAAGAAAGTTCCGAGACGTAAAAGAAGCGATAGCCAAGGCACATACGCTGAATTTAACTGGCCCCTATGCTCGAACGTGATCTCCAGCCGTAAGTAGAGCGAACACACGAAGGTCTCCATCGTTTCTCAGGAATTATTCTAAATTTTTAACTGAGGCGCAGGATCCTTGGCTAATGTTATCCCTATTATGCTCAGCCACGCCGGCAGTTGACTATTTCTCAAGCCATGTCGAGGTGGGTATAACCCGTTCGTCTATCTCTGCAACCAGTGTTACTGAGCGGCAGGTCCGCAAGGAAATTTATTGGAGAAAAGAACTCAGTACCATATTAGAGTCAAAAGTTATTAATCGATATTAATATTTACATATTTAGAAAGTCCAGCTAAGCTGGTTCGTCTGTTAACTTAGGTATGAGATCTAGCAGTCGACCATAGTGAAATGCGGCAGTCTTTAAAGTAAGACGATCGAACTATCTGACAAGGAAATTGTATAGGCAGAACGGGTAAACATATTGATGTCCAACCACAATACCGGCTAAACGTAATTTGGAACACGCAATTGTTCATATGTATTAGGCTAATTATAGTCCTACAGCGCTTGACCGTCTCTAACGTGCTCGTCGTTCCTGAGATAGGCTACCGACCACGTAGGGTTACTCGGTAAGCACGCGAAGGAAAAACACGATAAGAAAGTATTCTGCATAGAATTATGAACTGTCAACGAGATATATGAGGGTAATTAAATCGCCAGAGACATTGTAACCCGTACAATGGCTCAGGGAAAATGTTACTATGGGGCGAGGCATAGAAGGTCGATAATGGATCGTGCATCAAGTCGTATTGTCTCTAGCCGTTAACTCGCAATGTCTGGCAGTTAATGACAGTAGCATATCCCCTCCAGAAAATAGGATGAGAATACTGAGTGAGAATGAGGAGTACCAACGTTGAATTCCATTATTATCTCAGGCTGCTGCCAAGGGCAGCGAACACGTTTTCTAGATAACGCACGGAGCCTAGAATGCTAATCAACTAAATGAACTCAGACTTGTATCCAAGAGGATGCGGGAATGTAGAGTATGTATGTAATGAGTCGCCGAAATATGCCGTATCTGTGGAGGTACATCTATAGTGAGTTTGTGTTCTCATGAATCAGGATCTATGAGTTCGACTATATGCAAGTAGCACTTAAAGAGACTTGTTGGCGTGCGTATTAAATTAAATTTGAGCATATATAATTCTTGGACTTAAACTTAATAACTGCGATTACTCTTGGCGTCCATAGTATTTTCGTTCAGATGAGACAATTTCCATTCGGAGCGTAGAGAGACCAATACATCTCTAAATGTCAAACTGGTATAGTGCGTGTATAGATTACATGTGAGAGACGCATTTTGATGATACAGTGATGTGCTTATATGGCAATGCCTCTTAAGACAATCGAGTTAACCAGTCACTCGGACAGTTCCAGCTCGCAACGATATCGCCCTATACGACGATAACCCGTAAAATTACGATCTCTAATTTCGAATAGGAGCGGTAAACAAAGAAATCTCATCTCACCTATCAACTCAAAGAATTAGCACAAACTTGAGATTTTTAGTCAGTAGGAACCTGACAATCTCACGTGACGAACGTTAGCATACGTGTATAGACGAATTAGGGCTTCTTCGCAGAGTACGAGCGGCTGGACGCGCGAGCGGTGCAGCTAGAAATGTCTTCATCATACGTCCTGGCTTACCCGTATGCGTGTCGTCGATAGTGGAGTGACTCTCATTCTATACGTGCCAGCTGCGAGGCGTGAGCGATTACTAGAGTAGGGCGATAAGATCACTAGCTTACGGTGAGGTGTCCACGGTGCGCAGCGCGAGTATACTGGTCACAGTACTGTGACTTGTTGGTACAAGTGCCGGTCTGGGACATAGTCTACGTGAGTATACGCTAGCCTTACGTGCGAAGTACTGCGTGGCGTGCGTGCGGTGGAGTAGCGCGCCATGGGCCATTCTGATTTAATAGCACTTGCCCTTACACGCAGCGTGCTCGGTACAGCGCCGGACGTGAGTGCGTGTGTGCGTGAGTATACAACCGCACTGACCTATTTATCCGCCTCGCCGATCATGCGTGCACTAACGTACAATAACGTGCCTCATGACGTGGCAGGTGCGCTGAGCGAAACAGTTCAAGGCAAAACTGCTAGTGCGTCTTGGGAGCAGTTGGCCTGCAGAGAGTTATCCCCCTGTCTCTGAGAACGTGTGATGCTCAGATTGTGTGAGTTTCAATAAACCTTTGCATTACGTCGCTGTGTCTTCGGTGCCTGCGAGTCATTGCAGATTGTTGCCAGGAGCAAGAGAGAAGGTATTAACACGGGTTAAAGCATGCTTACCGTGATTGGAGTCAGAATATTCCCCTGGGCCCTTAGCGTCTGCGTTCTGAGTGGATGATGAATCAGCGCTGCTACCGTGCCGTCGAGATCAGGAGCAGTATACCAACCGCTACGCTTGGCCTGTTGTCGGGAGCTAATACCTGCTACGTGCGGCGTGCGAGGAAGACAATACGCTGGTGAATTTACAGTGGAGCACAGTCTATGGGTGAGCCTTGCAGCGTCGTCATCGCGGCTACCATGGATCGGTGCATGCGTACACTGCGCTGCAGACTAACCTGCTTACGTGCGTGAGTGAATATACTGCTTATGTGCGGTGCGTGCGTGCGTGGCGTGGCGTGCGTGCGTGCATGGGCGTGAGTAGCCCTCGCTAGCGTGCGTGCGTTAGTTACGCTGCTACGTGCGGCCCGTGCAATGCGGTTCCGTGCGCACGTAGATGACGTACTGTCACGCGTGCGAGCCACGTTGTCAAATTCTGGGTTTGCTCTAGCAGTAGAATTTTTGACAGACTATATAATCTAACGAACTCAACTGTATATAAAATTAATCCTACCAACTTTATTTATGGTTGCGTATATATTCATACCCAGCACACACACCCACACAGATTTCTTTAGCACTTCGCTTTTTAGACTATAGCATACACAGTTACGAAACTTCACTGTTAGGCCGCACATCCAAGATGCGGGCGAAGACTCGAGTGATCGTCAACTCCCTGGCGGAACTATGATTATTAAGGGTGCTGCCTTCCCTAAAAGGCTAACTCGCGAGTCAGCGCCCGTACGACGAGAAAAAAGTCATCTAACAGTAATAACAAAAGCCGTGAAGCGCGAAGGCGCTACGTTCGTGTGATCAGCAAGCAGATTCATTAGCATGGCTAAGCATAATCGCAACCATGGGGCTTCCCGCTTGGGGTACGTACGGAAACGCTCGATAAACACAACCGAGAGGCTAAGCCGCAAGAAAGAGACGCTGGCAAGCCGGCACGCGAGAAAAACAATCCGCGATGACGAGACGACAATCCGCGAACGATTAGTCTCCCCCTCCCCTTTCCTTTCCTCTCTCCGTTCTCCCTCCTCCCGGGGCCGCCGCGGAATTTAACGCGACGCGTATGCGCGCGACTCAAGAGCGTTCTGGTTCGCACTGCGGCCCTGCTCACAATGGCCTTTGCTGCTCCCAGTTCATTTGCTTGCTTTTCGCCCCTTCCGTGGCCAAGACAGCCAGCGACACGCCGCTTCTCTCCGACGAATGCAAACTATGAAGCGGCACGGCCGCGAGAACATGATTAATGATTCGTCGGCGCAAGAACGACAGAACTGGGTGCTGCCATAGACGACGTCGATGATGGCGTGACGCCGACGTCAACTAGGGGGCTCATGGGCTTACTAGGGGGCGCTAAGCTTGGTGTAGAGTGGTGTGGTCTCACCAGGGGGCGCTAAGCTTGTTGCAGAGAGTCATGGTCTCACTAGGGGGCGCTAAGCTTGATGTAGAGAGTTATGGTCTCACCAGGAGGTGCTAAGCTTAATGTAGAAAGTCATGGTTTCACTAGGGGGCGCTAAGCTTGGTGTAGAGTGGTGTGGACCCATTAAGAGGCGCTAAGCTTGATGTAGAGAGTCATGCTCTCACCAGGGAGCGCTAAGCTTGATGTAGAGAGTCATGGTCTCACTAGGGGGCGCTAAGCTTGATTTAGAGAGTCATGGTCTCACTAGGAGGCGCTAAGCTTGATGTAGAGAGTCATGGTCTCACTAGGGGGCGCTAAGCTTGTTGTAGAGAATTATGGTCTCACCTGGGGGCGCCAAGCTTGATGTAGAGTGGTGCGGTCTCACCAGAGGGCGACGAGCTTGATGTAGAGTGGTGCGGTCTCACCAGAGGGCGACGAGCTTGATGTAGAGTGGTGCGGTCTCACCAGAGGGCGACGAGCTTGATGTAGAGGGTCATGGTCTTACCAGGGGGCGCTAAGCTTGTTGTAGAGAGTCATGGTCTCACCAGGGGGCGTCAAGTGCTGTGTCGATAGGCAGCGCTATGATCGGACAGGTTGCTCCTAGACAACAATTCCCATTGCAAAGATTTTTCATATCAATAACAATGAGGAAACACATTACAAGCAATTGATTAAGTACTTGATATAATATAATATTTAACTTATTAAGAGCTTAAGAGCACATTTATGAAACGTAGAGGTTTGTTAGCCTTTCTGACTGTCAAATTATGATGGATAATCTAATGAAGTTTAGTTAGGATTGCATAGCTGAGATAATTAAGCCCCACATTCCCTTACAGTGTAACGTTACAGGAACCATAGAGAAGCAGGAATGGAGCAAATTTGTTTAGAATTGTTTTCCAATTTATATGCCTTAATTTGCTCTTAGCACTTCTGCAGCCCGTCAGTGATTCTCCATAATGACGCTCGTCGTCACGCCATCATCGACGTCGTCATGGCAACGCGTTCTGTCGTCTGCTGCGCAGCGGCACCTTGACGCTCGTCGTCACGCCATCATCGACGTCGTCATGGCAACACGTTCTGTCGTCTTGGCGACGAATCATTAATCAGTTCTCGCGCCGTGCCGTTCCTAGTTTGCATTCGTCGAGAGAATGCGTGCGTGTCGTGGCTGTCTGGCCACGGAAGGGGGAAAAGAAGCAAATGAACTGGGAGCAGCAAAGGCATTGGAGCAGGGCGCGTGCGAACCAGAACAGCTCTGATGTCTCGCGATACCGCGTCGCGTTAAATCCGGGGCTGGACCCCGGGAGGAGGGAGAAGGGAGAGAGGAAAGGAAGGGGAGGGGGAGACTAATCGTCGCGGATTGTCGTCTCTCATCGCGGATTGTTTTTCTCGCGTGGTCTTCCAGCGTTTCTTCTTGCCGGCTTGGCTCTCTGCGTGTTTTCGAGCGTTTCCGTGACGTACCCAGCGGGAGCCCCTGTGTTGCGATTATGCTTAGCCATGCTAATGAATCTGCTTGTGATCAACGAACGTAGCGCCTTCGCGCTTCAACGGGCGGTGTAACCGATCCACGTGTAAGAATTAGACGGCGCGCTGTCGGTATAACGCGATGTCACTCGTCCGCCATCTTGGTCGGCCCAAAGGTCAGGTTTTTAGCGAGGATTGACAAAGGGTTTTAACGTGCGTTGTTATGTAAACAGACGGCAAACCGATTTTTGAGTGGCGAATATGGTGGCCGAGTGACGTCATCTGCTAGCAGTGAAGTGATATGATTGTAAGCTGTTCAGTTGTTATGTGTAGATCAGCAGGCGTTGTCTGTTGGGCCAGCTTCTACCACGAAGAGGCGTTAATCGATCGATGCTTTACCTGTACCTTCTCTTCTCGAAATTATGATGCAAAACGAGCAAAGTCAAATTTTAATCATTGACATCATTCAGAGGTAATTCTAACATCTTCAGCACTGTTTCTTGACGTTTCGCGCTGCTGAATTTGTTGATGATGGGGGAAAATGTAGTCCGCTTCGGTCGAAGGGGGGTTGCTAATAAACCGAATGCGTTCACAGTACTTGCTGGTAATAGTCCAGGTTTACAAAGTCAGCTGAGGTGCCGTACTACATGTATCTATCGCATTATATCTCGATCGCCAAGTGTAATGATGAATCACCCACATGGTGGGACGTATGATGAGACATCTGGCTGTGTCCACAGTGTCGCTGAGATCTATTTTAATTGCTAGTCGCAACTGTGGTACTAAATTATTCGTGGCTTTCTTGTGAGTGTTTTTTTTACGCTCCCGAATGTATGTTTTTACGTGTACTACATGTTGGCAGTGAGAATGTCGAGTGTTTTCTGGAAGAATCGAGTGCGTATCCTGTATTACAACAGTGCGTGTTTGGCGAGCGTGGGTGATTGGTTTACAGCTGTTGTGACCTGTCTGTCTGCAACGTTGTGTCCCCGAAATCGGCAAACCTACGTGACGTGATTGTATGCGAATTTTTGCGTCTCTTATACGACACATACCTTAAACGACATCGCCTGCGACTTTGTGTCGCTACGTCTGCGACCCAACGTGACGTCATCTGCAATCTTCCGTCCCCACGTCTTTAACCCTACGTGACGTCATCTATGAACCTGCGTGACGTCAACTGTGACCTTGCATCCTGACATTGCGTTTCCATTTTAGGGTT
Organism: Priapulus caudatus; assembly: GCF_000485595.1. Classification (NCBI taxonomy): domain Eukaryota; kingdom Metazoa; phylum Priapulida; class Priapulimorpha; order Priapulimorphida; family Priapulidae; genus Priapulus; species Priapulus caudatus. The sequence continues at coordinate 86,735 of NW_014577595.1, forward strand.
TGTTGAAAATGTACGAATTCTTTTAGTTCGAATCGTCTTCTTTAAAGACTGCGATTTCACTTGGTCACTGCTAATTATCGTTAACGAGCCAGCGGGCTGGCTTCTAGTAATTTTATAATTAATAACTTGCTAATTGGATGGCTCATTAGCATCGCCAGCAACAAGTAGGTAACATAATAACAGGAGTTCATAATCATTATGATAATAATGATAACATAATGACTGCGCCTCAGTAAAATTTAGAAAATTCCTGTAGAAACGATGGAGAACTCGTGTGTTGTACTAGGCTGAGATCACTTGGCATGGTGCCAGTTAAAATTCAGCGGTATGTGCCTTGCCTACTATCGCTTCTTTTAATCTCGAACTTTCATTATGTGTATATGTAATGTGCAGAAGTTAAACCTTTTTTTGTACATAATGTCTTTCGTCAACTAAATAAACGTGGGTTCGAATGTTCAATATATGAATGGTGGTTCTTTTTCGTTATAATTCGATGTTTGTAGGGTATGCACGAAGCGTATGTACGCTCGTATATGTGACCCGTGATAGCCAAATGAGTCGGAAGTCGCACAGTAGGATTTTACAGTACAATCGATTTTGTTTCAAATCTTTTTTTCAAAAAATTTTTTGTTCACAATTTCAAAAAAAAAACCCATCTACAATGTTTACTTTTGATATGTATAAGCAAAAATGTCTTAATTCAATTAAAACCTGCTTAAATTGAATGATTTATAAGAAGTGTCGGTTAATAATATCAGTGAATGATATTAGTTTTCAGCCCTTATTTTAGACAATTCTCAGGAAATTTAAATCGCATGATATCTCCATTTATAATGGTCATAAAATATTCATTTTTCAACCAATTTTCAATATCTATATAGAAAGCTATGAATCTCAGGTATCTGAATATGTATTCAAGCTAAAATGTCAAAATTTGCCCAAGTGACTCATTTCGCTATCACCGGTCACATATGTTAATGTATCGAGGTAATACTGTAATAGTACACTCGGGTCGCTCGTCGATTTAACCAGCCGTGTGTGTGTGTGCCTGCGTGTGTGCATGCGTGTGTGTGTGTGTGTGCGTGCGTGCGTGCGTGCGTGCGTGCGTGCGTGCGTGTGTTACTAGTTGCCACAATTACTAGTTATTGGTCTTATAATGACAAGTAATATAATATCAATTGTCTAAATTATGCTGTTGTGTTTCTCGTTTTCCCATTGATTTTATAACGATCGTTTTTCGCTAGAACGTCGAGACCAGAACGCTAGAACGCTTAAATGCTAGAACCATCTTTTTCGCTAGAAACCATTTGACGATGCGCACTTTGGAAAATAGCCATTGTTTTGACCATAATAATAAAGAATAATATAAGGATAATATAATATATTATATATATCATATAAGGAGAACGAAATGCCCCGAAAACGCAATGTATTCGTAAAAATACCTACTTTTCAAGCAGTGGTAAAAACAAAACAAGTAATGATATCCGAGGTTGGGCAAGAGTCAGTGTTTAGTTTTTCTTCTTTTTATAAAACGAAAACATAATACACACATACGATCTGAACAAAACACGAATTGGAAGTTTAGGTGTGTGCGTAGCGTGTTGGATTGCTAGTCAGTAGTCCTAGGTTCAAATCTTGTCAATTATCTTAGTAAAATATTTTCTAACTGCTGTTAAACTAAATATAACACATACATCTGAGCTGATCATGCAAGGATTGGTATAATGGGTCCGTCCGTAGCGTAACTGGCTTGTATTTAATAATCCTGGGTTCAAATCCAGGCAATTACCAAAGTCAAATATTTTCAGACTCCCGTTGGAAGTAATGTAAACAAACATATATTGACCTTGCACTTGGCAAGGCTCCTCACCTGATAATGTAAATATTTTGAAAGTGGTGAAGGCCATGGCCTTGAGCTCAAGGCTATGGCCTTGGCCTACTAATGTAAAACTTTGAAAACTTAAAAAAGTGGGTCAAGGCCATGCTCAAGGCCATGACCTACTTGTAAAAAACGTTGACAAATGAAAAAGTAGGTCAAGGCCATTACCTTGAGCTCAAGGCCATGTCATTGAACGAGGTCTTGGTCAAGGTCAGTGTTAATGTCAACACCGCCAGACAACAACAACGAGTCCTCAACAACAACCCATGATCTACTGCAAACTTCTTAACAGTGTATGTTCCAATTTCTTTGATGATTTTTCAGAAAAGCATTGTTGATAGCCTTTGAATAATTAACACCATATATAAAGAGGAATTTCGGGCGTTTTATTTGGAGTATATTTATTTGAAAGCATTTCAATCGAGAACGCACATGCATGGGATTACAATCAGGGTGCTAGTTGCTCTAGTTACTATAGAGCTAGTTGTTCTAGTTCTATAGCTACTTGTTCTAGTTCCAGAGCTACTTGTTCTAGTACTATAGCTACTTGTTATAGTTCTAGAGCTAGGTGTTCTAGTTCTAGAGCTACTTGTTCTAGTTCCCTAGCTAATTGTTCTAGTTCTACTGCTACTTGTTCTAGTTATAGTGCTAGTTGTTCTAGTTGAATGAGCATTAAATGAGAATTGGCCGCAGTCGTACACATAAAAAAGCTTGATGTAGTGGTGTCTAGGCGGCTAAGACTGATGTGATGCTGTGGTCTCACTAGGGGGCGGCTAAGCTTGATGTTAGATTGGTGTGGTGTCTCAACTTAGCGGGCGCTAAGCTTGATGTGAGAGTGGTGTTGGGTCTCACCTAGGGGGCCGCTAAGCTTCGATGTAGAGTGGTGTGGTCTCACTACAGAGGAGCGCGTAAGTCTTGATGTAGAGAGTGCATCGTTCTCACTTAGGAGGCGCTAAGCTTGTTGTAGAGAATTATGGCGTGCTCACTCACTAGGGCGGCGCTAAGCTTGTTAGTAGAGCAGTCATGCGTCTCACTAGGGCGCGTGCTAAGCTTGTTGTAGAAGAGTCATGCGTCTCCTAGGGGGCTGCTAAGGCGTGATGTAAGAGAGTATATCTCACTAGGCCGGCGCTAAGCTTGGGTGTAGATGCGGTTGCTGCGTCTCACCAGGGGCTCTAAGCTTGATGCGTAGAGAGTCGATGATCTCACTAGGGGCGCTAAGCTTGATGTAGAGAGTCATGAAATCTCACTAGGGGCGCTAAGGCTTAGTGTAGAGTGCGTGTAGGTCTCACTTACGGGGCGCTAGCTTGTATTTAGAGAGTCATGATCTCACTTAGGGCGCTAAGCTTGGTGTTAGAGTGCGTGTGGTCTCACCAAGAGACGCGAAGCTTGATGTAGAGACGTCATGAATCTCACTAGGGAGGCGTAAGCTTGGGTGTAGTCTCACAAGAGGACGCTAAGCTGTGATGTTAGGAAGTCCATGTGTTCTCACCAGGGGGTGCTAAGCTTGATGTATGAGAATTATGCGTCTCACATGGGCGGGCGACCTGAGGCTTGATGTAGAGAGTCATGGTCTTACCAGGGGCGCTAAGCTTGTTGTTAGCTTGTTGTAGAGAGTTATGGTCTCACCAGGGGGGCGTCGAGTGCCATGTGACGATTAGCGCAGCGCTATTGATCGGACAGCGGCTCCTATAGACAACAATTCCATCTGCAAAGATTTTTATATCAATAAAATGAGGAAACACATGACAAGCAATTGATTAAAGTACTAATATAATATTTACTTTATTAAGAGCTTAGAGACATTTTATGAAACGTAGAGGTTGATTAGCTTTTCTGGACTGTCAAATTATGAATGGATAATCTAATAAAGTTTAGTTAGGATTTGCCATAAGCTGAGATAGCCCCACATTCCCTTACAGTTGTAACGATTACCAGGCAAACCATAGAGGAAGCAGGTGGGTATGTGAGCAATTGTTTAGAATTTGTTTTCCAATTTCAGGGTGTTTATGATGACAGTTATCGAAACAAATACCTTAATTTGCTCTTAGCACTTCGCAGCCCGGCATCGATTCTCCATAGAAATGTAAATATAATGTAATAGAGATAAACATGTTTGTATGCAGTCTATTTATTTAGTTTTATGATCTCCCATTATTATTAAATAAATAAATAAATAAATAAATCTTATATATATATATATATGTTATATATAAGGGGTAAAAACATCGATAAAGGCTAATTTAAGTGATGATAATATAATGAGGTAGGAGTGACCAGCGGTTGTAGAAGAGATCTCGCCCACAGTCGCACTACATCTCGGGACTTTCTAGGCTTCATATAGAATGGTTACCGGTCTCACCACGGTGGCCGCGTAGGCTTGTTGTTAGAGAGTCATGGTCTGACGGCGGGAGCGTGCCATGTGCTGTGACGATAGGCGGCGCTGTGAGTTGACAGGTTGCCTCCTAGACAAAAATTCCTGCTGGAAATATTTTTATATCAATAACAAGGAGGGAAAACAGATGACAATGCGATCGATTAATGTACTTGATATGAATAAGTAACAAGATTTTTAATTATGTCGAACATGTAACGCTAAGAGCATTTTACCGAAACTGCCTGGATGATTCGAGGTTATTACATTTTCTACTAGAAAAATCATGATACATAATCTAATTAAGATTCAGTTAGGGATTGATAGCTGAGGTAGGCCCCCATCTGCCCTTACAGTTGTAATGTTACAGGAACTCAGAGAAAGCAGGTATAGAGCAAATTGTGATAAGGTTTCTTTAGTTTACCTTTTATAGGGTGTTGTATGATGCGAAAAACAGTCCAGAGAAACCTTCATCGAGGTGGGCGCTCGTCAAGTGATTCTCCAAGGAAATGTCAAAATACAACACGATTAAATAATACATCTTCTTGCATTTAAAAGTTTCTACATTGCATAATTATTGATATATGGTTTGATATTGATCTCTCACCCCCCTTTTCGCCTCTCGCGCTCTCTCCGCTCTCTCTCGCTCTCTCTCTCTCTCTCTCTCTCTTCTCTCTCTCTCTCTCTCTCTCTCTCTCTCCTCTCTCTAATATTACTATATATATATATAATTTTTTGTGTGTGTGTGTGTGTGCTGGTGTGTTTGTGTGTGGTGTGGATGTGTTTATGTGTGTGGTGTGTGTCGCCGTGCTGGTGGTGATGGTGGTGCGTTGCGTCGCGTGGTCGCGGCTGTCGCGGCTATACATGTGACCTCGTTACTAATACCACACAATTAAGCGCAGTGCTGAAGTAAGACGATTGCTGTATGCCTGCAGGCATAAATCTATAAAGTCCTCACACCTTATCCTCTTTCACAGCCATTTTTCTGCTTCTCCTCTTCCCACTTTAAGCTCGTATAGTCATGGTAATAGTCAGGTTATCTGATTGTCTGGGGGGTCGGTGAGGCGAGGATTATTGTACGGGGTAATAGTCAGGTGGTGATTGTCTGGAGTCGGGAGGGGGAAGTTAATTGTTACGGTGGTAATATTCAGGTGGTGCATTGTCTGGGGGCGTCGGTGAGGGAGTCCGTAATTTCTACGGTGTAATAGTCAAGGTGGTTATTCTTTAGAACCTATACATATACACATATATAATAATTACTACTTCAGGATTGTGCTGCTTCCAAAACTAATACTAATACAAACTTAATGTAATGGAATGAAAAATATAGTATACAACTTTCACATACTACTACGTATATACTACTAATACTTACAAAATCATTTGCTCACACAAATTCCGTGCTGTGGGCAACAGAAATAAGCGTGAATATAAAAATCACAGCAACAATTGTCAGATAGCTGCCTGCTCGAGAAATGCCACGCCGAGCGTCA
>NW_014577595.1:93856-102541 GCF_000485595.1 Priapulus caudatus
ACACACACAAATTCACAGCTTCAGCGGTCACGTGAGAACGTCATGTGACCAAGCGGCTTCTTTACATGTAATACACATCACACGCGCATTTAGTATCCACTGTAGACAACACGGATGCTCGCACACACACGCGTGCACACACACGCACGCACGCACGTACACACACGCGCGCGCACTGATACACACACGCGCTCACACACACGCACGTGCGAGCGCACGCACACACACGCACGCACACACGCGCGCACACACACGCAGGCACGGACGTACACACACGCGCACACACGCGCTCAAACACACGCACGTACCAGCGCAGCGAGCACGCACACGCACACACATGCGCACACACACGCACGCACGCACGCGCGCACGCACGGACGCACACACGCACACACACACGCGCGCACACACATGCGCGCACACACACGCACGTACGAGCGCAGCGCGCACGCGTGCACACACACTCAGACACGGACGCACACACGCGCACACACACACACACGCGCTCACACACGCGCTCACACACACGCACGTACGAGCGCAGCGCGCACGCACACGCACACGCACACACACGCGCACACGGACGCACACACGCGCGCAAGTGGGTGCTTTTTTGAGAGATTGGGAAAGAGATCCAGTAAAACTACTGTTGATTGTGTCATTCCATACGTTATATTTTATCATGTTCGATTACTTAATTACACTGCATGAGCTGGTTTAAAAAAAGAAACACGTGAAAAGGTCGTACGTACCTTTAAAACTGTTTATTAATAATAATTTACATTATATTACAGAACACAAGATTTTGCTTTAAACGTATACAAAACCCAGCTTAACACGACGAGAACAACATTAAAAATCAAACCGTCAAAAATCAGGGCTAGAAACTGTACATCCGCCATCGGTCACCGCTGCACGAACACACACGCACACACATCCACATCCAACTAACAAGCAACGCAGCAAAACCCCTCATCACCGCCAACACGACAATGGCCACAGACTCAGAATATCTTATATATATCTATATTCTTAGTCAGTGCAACAGCTAAGCAAGCAGCGTCCATTGCGAACGCCACTAAATGTTGCTAATTTGTTGCGAACCCGACAGTGTGCTTAACCAGACAAAGCCAACAGCTTAGTAAAACGCAGAGCGTTATACACTTTCAGCTTCACACACTTTCAGCTTCACGAACCATTGCCAATGAGGGTGAGCGAGCCAGCGATGTCTTTAAACACATATAGAAAAATGGTTTGGCGGTGCATGTAGACAAGCGCTGGAAATATAACATATTGGCGCGCGTGCACACACACACTCACGTTGACGATAGCGCGGTACGTACACACTCACCGTACGGCGTTCACGGCCGTAAACGTTCGAGAAACAAACACAACCATAACAAAAAACCGTTGCTTCACAGAACTCTAGTTTCCATACACGCTAAATGTATAACACGTACATACCTATGCCGGCAAGCTAACACACAGCCACATGCCCGCACACAGACACGGTTCAGCATGCATTCATTACACGAGCATTCGATTATAATTATCATTAATAATAAATTATCAATTATTAATAATAATCATAATGATTATTAATTTATGAATATCGCTAAATCAATCGATAGTCGATCTGACTATTTCTTCGGCAGTATCTGACGGATACGTCTGTTGGCATGGCAACAGTAACTGCTCTTTCGAGCAGTCATATAATCAGGAGGCATAAGCATGTGCACCTGCCTCCGAAAATAACAACACTATTCTTGAAAGACATCATACTGATTATGCATTGATATAAACGATTGCATGCACTATATGTATATGTATGCATGTATGCATGTCTCCATGTATGTATGTAAGTACGTATGTGAAATGTATGTATAATGTATGTTATGTTCGTGCATGCATGCATGTAAATAATGTATGCATGTAAAATGCATGTTGTATGTATGTATATATACATACATTTATACAGAAATACATACATGCATAAAGGTTTAACGGTCTGATATAGTGATTGCCATAATTTGTTGTGTAAAATGTATAGATAACAACAACATCAATTGAAGGAGAAAGCAGCAATTTTTACAGCGTTATAATGTAAAAAGACGCACGATGTTGACATTAATTCGATCAACACAAAACAACAGAACAGGTGGCGCCACCGTGTATGTGCGCCGTGACAAACAGCTCTCGATGACAGTCGTGCGTAACGGAGCCTGTGAAACGTGTGTGTATTATATATAAATATATATATACACATGTGTGTGTGTGTGTGTGTGTGTGTGCCTGCGTGCGTGCGTGCGTGAGCGTCGGCTATATGACCTCGTACTAATACCACACAATAAGCGCAGTGTGGAGTAAGACGATTGTTATGCTGCAGGCATAAATCCTATAAGGTCCTCCACCTTATTCTCTCACAGCCATTTTTCTGCTTCTCCTCTTCCACTTTAGTCGTATAGTCATGGTAATAGTCAGGTATTGATTGTCTGGGGGGGTCGGTGAGGGGAGGATAATTGTACGGGGGTAATAGTCAGGTGGTGATTGTCTGGGGGTCGGTGAGGGGAGGGTAATTGTACGGGGGTAATAGTCAGGTGGTGATTGTCTGGGGGTCGGTGAGGGGAAGGTAATTGTACGGTGGTAATAGTCAGGTGGTGATTGTCTGGGGGGTCGGTGAGGGGAGGGTAATTCTACGGGGTAATAGTCAGGTGGTTATTCTAGAACCTATACATATACACATATATAATATATTACTACTTCAGGATTGTGCTGTTCCAAACTAATACTAATACAAACTAATGTAATGGAATGGAAAATATAGATACAACTTTCACATACTACTACTATATACTACTAATACTTACAAAATCATTTGTCACACAAATTCCGTGTGTGGGCAACAGAAATAAGCGTGAATATAAAATCACAGACAACATTGTCAGATAGTGGCTGCTCGAGAAATGCCACGCCAGCGTCAACACACACAAATTCACAGCTTCAGCGGTCACGTGAGAACGTCATGTGACCAAGCGGCTTCTTTACATGTAATACACCAAACTCCACGACAGATGGCGCTCTCGCTCATTGGCTCAATCTACTCCTATATCCTATAGTGCTATATCCTGTGTGTGCGAAAGGGGGCGCTGCATGCAGTTTGGTAATACACATCACACGCGCATTTAGTATCCACTGTAGACAACACGGATGCTCGCACACGCGCACGCACACACACGCGCACACGCACGCACACGCGCGCGCACAGATACACACACGCGCTCACACACACGCACGTGTGAGCGCACGCACACACACGCACGCACACACACGCAGGCACGGACGTACACACACGCACGCACACGCGTGCATGCACACACACGCGCGCACACACACGCACACACACACACGCGCACACACACGCACGTACCAGCGCAGCGCGCACGCACACACACACATGCGCGCATGGCCTACTAATGTAAAACTTTTAAAACTTAAAAAAGTGGGTCAAGGCCATGGCCTTGAGCTCAAGGCCATGACCTACTTGTAAAAAACGTTGACAAATGAAAAAGTAGGTCAAGGCCATTACCTTGAGCTCAAGGCCATGGCATTGGACGAGGTCTTGGTCAAGGTCAGTGTTAATGTCAACACCGCCAGACAACAACGAATCCTCAACAACAACCCATGATCTACTGCAAACTTCTTAACAGTGTATGTTACAATTTCTTTGATGATTTTTCAGAAAAGTATTGTTGATAGCCTTCGAATAATTAACACCATATATAAAGAGGAATTTCGGGCGTTTTATTTGGAGTATATTTATTTGAAAGCATTTCAATCGTGAACGCACATGCATGGGATTACAATCAGGGTGCTAGTTGCTCTAGTTACTATAGAGCTAGTTGTTCTAGTTCCAGGGCTACTTGTTCTAGTACTATAGCTACTTGTTCTAGTTCTACTGCTATTTGTTCTAGTTCTAGAGCTAGGTGTTCTAGTTCTAGTGCTAGTTGTTCTAGTTGAATGAGCATTAAATGAGAATTGGCCGCAGTCGTACACATAAAACGCGAGACCACATGCTCATACAATTGGATTGAACTTACAATAAACGATTAGTATAAAATACAACAAATTTTTTCTAAAAACACGTGGAATATCAGTATAAAACACTGTAACCATCAGTTACGATGGTTTGTCTCGGAAGTCCCCCGACGCGAATCGGTGTGCATCATGCTCCCTCTGCCTCCTCCGCTCCTGCTTCTCCTCTTCTGCGGCATTCCTCTACCAGGGCGTAAGAGAGGTCCTCACACTACATCAAGGCAAATGATTTTCAGGAAACATATGACATTGATTAAGTACTTGATATAATAACTGGAATGATTTTCAAATTAATCAAACATGTAAGCTTAACAGCAACGTTTACGAAACGTGAAAATTTATTGGATTTATGATTGGCGAAATATGATGTCCAATAAAATAAAATAAGTGCATTTGTACTTAATCAGGCTTGAATAGCGGAGGCAATTCTCGTCTGTTCTTATAACGTTACAGTAACCAGCATAGAAAAATGTGGATAACAAAATTTACCATATTCAAAGTCTTCATTATATTCATAGAATTAAACAAAACTCGATATCTCGATATATATTAATATATAATCAATGATACGTCAATTATATTCAATTTCAGGGAATTTTGTGATACGAAAACTAGTAAATAAACAATTACCTTTGTTCTTAGCAGTTCCTTTAATCGGAGAGTGGTGGCTCGTCAGTGATTCTCCATGGAAATGTCGAAATCAAATCTAATGTATAAAATCATTATTTATTTATATTAATATATAATCAATTATTATATCAATATTTTAATTATCACTAATTTATATACATATAAACATGTTACATTAATTTATATATAATACATAGCCTAATTAATATATTAATTATTAATATATCAATTATATCCAATTTCAGCGTGTCATGAGATGCAGAAACTAGTAAATGAACAAATACTTTTACTCTTAGCAGTTCCTTTAATCGGAGAGTGGTGGCTCATCTAGAATGGTGCGGTCTCACCAGGGGGCGGCAAGCTTGATGTAGAGTGGTGCGGTTTCACCAGGGGGCGCCAAGCTTGATGTAGAGTGGTGCGGTTTCACCAGGGGGCGCCAAGCTTGATGTAGCGTGGTGCGGTCTCACCAGGGGGCGCGAGCTTGATGTAGAGTGTCATGGTCTCGACTAGGGGGCGCTAAGCTTGATGTAGAGTATGGTTGACATTAATTCGATCAACACAAAACAACAGAACAGGTGGCGCCACCGCTGTATGTGCGCCGTTGCAACAGCTCCGATGACAGTCGTGCGTACGGGAGCAGTGAAGACGTGTGGGTATTATATATAAATATATATATACCCATGTATATATATATATGTGTGTGTGTGTGTTTATATATAATCTAAGCTCCTGTCACGCACACGAGTGGACTACACAGTTGTCACCAGAGGGTGTCACACAACCAGCAAGCCTTTTAATCGACAGTTTCGTCGCAACGACGTTTACCACCCACATGACTGCCTTCGTTCGATTTTCGATGGCGCACAGACAAAAGCTCAACGCTGCATGCTGGGTCTCCAGGCAGACGATTTACCCCTGCACGCGATCACATCCCATAATACTGACTCGCTCTGCCGGTGTCGTTTCACACGTCCGAACCGATGGGAGCGAAGGGAAGCCCGGTGGATGCAGCGGGTTTGCGTGTGCTAGCGCGTAGTCGTTGCTGCGTCGCGGTGAACTGCAGAGTTGTGCATGTGCTTCCCACGCTTCTTGTCCCAACTGGGCGGCGACAAGATTTCATGCAGGCACGTGTATAGATGGCGTCTTTGGAAGGTATAGCCAGCCCACCCTTCCTTGCAAAGGCGGGCCTCTCTTTGCATGACAAATTGCGTCTGCACTGCTGCTTGCATTTGCCAGGCAGCACTAGTTGCTGCTCTGTTCCTGCGAGGTAGCCTCACTCGTATGGGAACCTGCTCTTGTAGGGAGGCTTTCCCTACATGGGAAGATGCTGTTGCACAGGGTAGCTTCACTTTCACAGGAACCTGCTGTTGCACAGGGTAGCTTCACTTTCACAGGAACCTGCTGTTGCACAGGGTAGCTTCACTTTCACAGGAACCTGCTGTTGCACAGGGTAGCTTGCTTGCCTACCACGCACTATCATTAGATCTGCTAGCGCCGTAGCTTGTCAGGAAGTGACGCGCGCATTACAACGCAAGAGCAGCAGCAGCAGCAGCAGCGCAGCAGCCAGCGCAGCCATCCCGTAGCCAGCAGCAAGCAACAGCGCATTAGCACATCGCGCATCGCAATCAGGAGCGGCAGCAATGAGACTGTCACATATAGCGCTCGGACGCCTGGTCTGTGTCGATACGACCATCCTCAAGGACGCGCAGCATCCTCCTCACGACGCAGGTCAGCATCCCGGCCACTCCATTCCACGGAATGCAGCTCCGGAACACCCCTGGGTTGTCATGGCAACCGGCTGCGCAGCTTCAGTGGCGCACCTCACCCCGACCACGGGCTGGTCTTGATGCAGCGTCAGTCAGGACGTAGCTGTGATCGATGGTGGTCCACCGTGTTCTCTGCCACGTAGCTGCACTGCTATTACCTGCAAGAGAATAAATAATCATTACTGAGTGACTGGCGATAAAACATGGAATAAATAAACTACGATCCTACGAACACGGCGACGAGTCAAGGCATGAAACTCATACAGCAGAGGGCTGTCAATAGCTCGCGCATCAGCGCTCGTTGTCTCCCCTGCTCCTCCCTCCCCCCCCGCTCCGCACCTCCTCGCTCCCTCCTCACCTCGCTCCCTGCCTCCTCTATCCCTCCCTACAGCTCCTCTATAACTCACCCGCTGCACGACGTTGACCTGCTCTGCCACGACGTTCTGCAGCTCGCGCATCAGCCGCCGTCGCTGTCGCGACTGTTGCTCCCCCTCCTCCCTCCTACCTCCACCTCCTCCCATCCTCTCACCTCTCCTCCTCCTCCTCCTCCTGCCTCCCTCTACCTCCCCTACAGCTCCCTCCTACACTCCACGCTCACGACGTTGACGAATGTCCGCACGCACGTTCTGACAGCTCTCGAGCATTCAGCCGCTCGTTGTCTCCCCTCCCCCACCTCTCTCCGCCTCTCCCTCCTCCTCTATCCCTCCCTACAGATCCCCGTATCCACTCACCGCTGCACGACGTTGACTGTCCTGCACGAGGTTCTGCACTCTCGCATCAGCCGCTCGTTGTCTCCCCTCCTCCCCCTCCTCCTCTCCTCCTCCCTGCCTCCCTCTATCCCTCCCCTACAGCTCCCTCTATCACTCACCGCTGCACGACGTTGACCATGTCCTGCACGAGACGTTCTGGCAGCTCGCGCATCAGCCGCTCGTTGTCGCGGCTGTTGCTTGTCGCACACGCTCTCAGTCCGTCGCGGCGCGCGTCCACTGGCCGAGCAGCTCGCGGAAGTGAAAACGGCTGCGTGCAGCGCAGGCTGTCCAGGTACGACGTGCACGACGGTTTGGAACAGGTGCACCGTTGCCGACGCTGCACGGTAGCCGCCGGCGTCGGTCGGCGCGCGCCGCGCGCGGCGGCAGCGAGCGCGCTCAGGCTCGCGAGCGCGGCGAGACCGTCGGGCTCGGATCGCTGTCGTCGCGCTTCCCGTCGCCCTGCTGCCCGCGCCGTCGTCGTCCCTGTGCGACGAGGACTGAGGACGGAAGAGGAAGAGGAGGAGGAGACGGTATTTCGCAAGACCCCGGCGGCTTCGCCCGGCAACGCGCGCGGCAGCCCGAGTTCCCAGCCGCCAAGGGGCGCCGGCTTGGTCGCCGCGGCAGACGGCAGGCGGTTTCGCCTGCGCGCAGGGCTCACGGAGCATGACGGCCGGCCGGTCATGTCGCGGTCAGGAAGTCGGGACGTGGCGCGGCGCGTCGATGCTTGAAGGGACGCGGCGGGGGTCGGCTGCGGCGCGCGTCCGCCCGCTCTCCCTCGCCTCACCGTCTTGTCGTCGACTGAGGATCGCGAGCGCGTGCTTCCGGCGACGGAGCGGCGGCGGCTGCCCGCTGCGCGCTCGAGGAGACGGTCGCCGTCAGCCGGGCAACGCACGCGGCCGACGCCGACGCCGACGCCGACGACGATTTCTGCATCTGTCTGCTTCGCTCGCTGCCGGACGGCAGCGGCCGGAGTCTCCGTTGTCCTTGCGCTGCTTGACGACGAGCGCAGCAGCTCACGCTGCGCTCCGCGCCGCGCCGCCGCCGCCACGTGAGGCGCCCCTGCTGCCCCTCGCTCTGCTACGAGCTCGGTCGAGCCGGCGGTCGCGCGGTGGCGTCTCCTGGGGGGGGCGAGAGTCGTCCCGCGGCGTACCCGGCGGGCTCGCCAACGACGGCGCCGACCGGGCGAGAACTTCGCCTTGCCTCGTCGCGCGGCCTGTGTCTCGAGCGCACGGGGGCCCGGACGTCCGCCCACGCGCGTTTGTGGTTCTCCGCTGTGCCGCGAGAGGGCGCCGCTGGAAGCTCGCGGCTGGTCGTCGTTCAGCGGACGGTGATGCGGCGGTGAAGTCGAGCGCGCGGCGACGACTCCTCGCGCCTGCCGGCGCGGCGGCGGCGGGCTCGGGGGGCGCCGCTCCGGGTCGGTGGGCGCACGCGCGCCCGCTCGCCTGCGC
>NW_014577595.1:102566-114293 GCF_000485595.1 Priapulus caudatus
CATGGTCTCACTAGGGGGCGCTAAGCTCGATGTAGCGTTTCCAGGTCTCCACTTAGGAGGCTGCTAAGCTTGAGTAGAGTGTGGTCTCATAGGGCAGGCGCGCACGCTTGATGTAGGAGTCGTCGGTCATAACGGGTGCAAGCTGAGTAGAGTTTGGCTCCTAGGGTCGACAGCTTGATGTATGAAGTTCCTGCGTCTCACTAGGAGGCGTAAGCCTTTGATGGTAGAGAGTCATGTCTCACAGGGGTCGCTAAGCATTGATGTAGAGAGTCTCGTTCTCACTAGGGAGGGCGCTAAGCTGATGTTAGAGTGGTGTGGTCACTAGGGCTAGATGGAGAGCTGGTTACTGGCGGGCGCTAAGCTTGATCGTAGATTGGTGTGTGTCTCAACTAGCGGGCGCTAAGCTTGATGTTTGAGAGTGGGTGTGGCGTCTCCACTAGGGGGCCGCCTAAGTCGAGCGTAGAGTGGTGTGGTCTCACTAGAGAGCGCTAAGTCTTGATGTAGAGAGTCATTACGTTCTCACTTAGGCAGGCGCTAAGCTTGTTGTAGAGAATATATGGGCTCACTCACTGAGGGGCGTAAGCTTTTGTAGAGAGTCATGCGTCATCTCACTAGGGCGCGGTGCCTAAGCTTGTTGATAGAGAGTCATGGTTCTCACTAGCGGGTGCTAAGGCTTGATGTAGAGAGTATGATCTTCACTAGGGGCCTAACTTGGTGTAGAGCGGTTGTCTCACCAGCGGGTCTAAGCTTGATGTAGAGAGTCGATGATCTCACTAGGCGGCGCTAAGCTTGGGATGTAGAGAGTCATGAAATCTCCTATGGGGCGCGCTAAGCCTTAGTGTTAGAGTGGTGTAGTCTCACTTAGGCAGAGCGCTAGCTTGTATGAGAGAGTCATGATCTCACTTAGGGCGCTAAGCTTGGTGTAGAGTGTGGGTGCGTCTCACCAAAGAGACGCAAGCTTGATGTAGAGATATCACATGATCTCACTTAGGGGGCGCTAAGCTTGGTGTAGTCTCACCAAGAACGCAAGCGTTGATGTAGAGAGTCATGTCGCTCACAGGGGCGGGTGCTTAGCTTGATGGTATGAGAATAATGGTCTCAATGGCGGGCGACTGAGCTTGATGTAGAGAGTCATGGTCTTACCAGGGGCGCCCTAAGCTTGTTGTTGTAGCTGTTGTAGAGAGTTATCGGTCTCACCAGGCGGAGGCGTCGAGTGCCTGTGACGATTAGGCAGCGCTATGATCGGACAGGCGGCTCCTAAGACAACACATTCTCCATCTGCAAAGATTTTTATATATCAATAACAATGAGAAACACATGACAAGCCATTGATAAGTACTAATATAATATTTAACTTATTAAGAGCTTAAGAGACATTTATTGAAACGTAGAGGTGTGTTAGCCTTTCTGACTGTCAAATTATGATTGGATATATCTAATAAGTTTAGTTAGGATTGCATAGCTGAGATAGCCCCACATTCCTTACAGTTGTAACGTTACCAAGAACCATAGAGAAGCAGGTTGGTTTTATGTGAGCAAATTTGTTAGAAGTTGTTTTCCAATTTCAGGGGTGTTTATGATGACAGTATAGAACCAAATACCTTAATTTGCTCTTAGCACTTTCGCAAGCCCCGCATTCATTCTCCATAGAAATGTCAAATTAATGTAAGGTAGAATATAAACATGTTTGTATTGAGTCTATATTATTTACGTTTTATGATCTCCATTATTATTAAATAAATAAATAAATAAAGAATCGTTATATATATATAATATATTATATATAAGGGGGGTAAACATCAAAAGGTAATTAAGTGATTGATAATATATGAGGTAGGAGTGCCAGCGGTGCTAGAATGAGATCCGTCGCACAGTCGCACTAACATCTCGGGACTTTCTGGCTTCATATAGAATGGTACGGTCTCACAGGTGGCGCTAGCTTGTTGTTAGAGAGTATGTCTGACCGGGGAGCGTCATGTGGCTGTGACGATAAGCGGCGCGTGTGATTGACAGCGTTTGCTCCTTAGACAAAAATTCCTGCCCTGGAAATATTTTTATATCAATAACAAGGAGGAAACATATGACAAAGCGATCGATTTAGGTACTTGAATATAATAAGTAAACAAGATTTTGAAATTATTCGAATCATGTAAGCTAGAGCACATTTACGAAACGGATTTCGAGGTATTACTAATTTCTGACTAAGAAAAATTTGATACATAATCTAATTAAGTTCATTAGGATTGATTAGCTGAGGTAGGCCCCATCTGCCACTTATGGCAAGTATGTAATGTTACAGGAACGTAGAGAAGCAGATATAGAGCAATATTTGTTAAGAGTTCCTTTTTATTTACCTATTTCTAGGCGTGTTGTATGATGGCGAAAAACAGTTCAAGAAACCTTCATCGAGTGGTGGCTCGTCAGCTGATTCTCAAGGAAATGTTCAAAATACAACACGATTAAATAAAACATCTCTGCATTAAAAAAGTTTCTACATTTGCAAATTATTGATATATGGATTGATATTGATCTCTCACCCCCCTTTTCGCTCTGCGTCCTTCCCGCTCTCTCGTCTCTCTCTCTCTCTTCTCTCTCTCTCTCTCTCTCTCTCTCTCTCTCTCTCTCTCTCGTAATATATATATATATACTATAATTTTCTGTGTGTTGACCTGTGTGTGCTGGTGTGTGTGTGGTGCTGTCGTGTGTGTATGTGTTGTGTGTGTGGTGTGTGTGGCCGTGTGGTGGTGTGCTTGTGCCGTGCGTGCGTGGCGTGCGTCGCGTGCTGTCGCGGCATAATGACCTCCGTCTAATACCAACACAATAAGGCGCAGTGTGAAGTAAGACGATTGCTGTCATGCCTGCAGGCATAAATCCTATAAAGTCCTCCACCTTTATCTCGTTTCACAGCCATTTTTCTGCTTCTCCTCTTCCCACTTTAAGCTGTTATAGTCATGGTAATAGTCAGGTTATCTGATTGTCTGAGGGGGGTCGGTGCAGGCGAGGATAATTGTACGGGGGCGTGAATAGTCAGGTGGTGGATTGTTCTGGGGCGGTCGTGTGAGGCGGAGGAAAATTGTACGGTGGTAATATTAGTGGTGATTGTCTGGGGGGTCGGTGAGGCGGATGCGTAATTCTACGGGGTAATAGTCAGGTGGTATATTCTTAGAAACTATACATATACACATATATAATAATATTACTACTTCAGGATTGTGCTGTTCAAAACTTAATACTAATACAAACTAATGTAATGGAATGGAAAATATAAGAGAACAACTTTCACATACTACTTTACTAATATACTACTACATACTTGACAAAATCATTTGTCACACAGAATTCCGTGTGTGGTGCACAGAAGAAGCGTTAATATAAAACACAGAACACATTGCTCAGATAGTGGCTGCTCGAGAAATGCCACGCCAGCGTCAACACACACAAGATCATCAGCCATCAGCGTTCACGTGAGAAGCGTTCATGTGACCAATGGCGCTTCTTTACATGTAAACACATTCACACGCGCATTTAGTATTTCCACTTGGAGACAACAAGGTGATGCTCGCACACACACGCGTGGACACACACGCACGCACGCACGTACACACTACGCGCCCCACTCATACGCATCACAGCGCTCACACACAAACGCAACGTGCCGGAGCGTCACGCACGGCACACGCATCGCATCACACGGCGCGCTACACACACGCAGCACGGACGTACACACTACGCGCCACACACGCGCTCCTAATACTACACGCAGCGTACCAGCGCAGCTGGAGCACGTGCGACACCACACACATGCGCCTACACACACGCGATCGCACGCACGCGCTGCACGCACGGACGGCACACGATCGCGACACACGACACGCGCGCACACAGTCATGCGCGCACACACACGCCATCGTACGAGCGCATGCGCGCACGCTGTGCACCACACTCAGACATCGGTACGCACACCACGCGCACACACCACACACACCGCTGTCACACACACCGCACGTACGAGCGCAGCGCCACCGCACACTCACACGCATACACACGCGCACTACGACGCATCACTTACGCCGCGCAATGGCGTGACTTATTTGAGAGTATTGGGAAAGAAGAGTCCAATAAAACTACTGCTGCATTGTGTCATTCCATACGCTTATATTTATCATGGTTCGATTACCTAAATTACACTTGATCTCTTCTCGGATGACGCCGCGGGGCTGCGGTCAGACAGCGAGCTCTCCGACGACGAGGACGACGACGACGGCAGGCGCCCCCTGGTGTGCTCCGACGGCGGGCTGGGCAGTGACTGTCGCTCAGTGTCGTCGGTCGACGTTGACAGGATGGAGATTCGGAACTGTCGCGCGCTGCGGGGGGACCCGGCGGGGGCAACCATGCCTCCTGCTTCCATGTCTGGAACACACGCAGCATCACACGGCACATGAAGCAGATCGTAGATAACTCACCAACGACTTCTACTGTGTTTGCACACAGCCCTTGCAATGACGTTTCAGTAATGAAATGATGGTAAATAAACACGAAATGTATTTCATAGGTAAGTAAATACAATTCGCATTTATTTACCTCCATTTTATTATTGAAACATTCCAAGTGCCTGCTGTCGTATATATAAGTATCATGCCGCGAGAACAAGTAATTGGTAATTAATAAATGGAAGGGTGATTGTTGATTGGTTTCAGCCTATACACGGCACACTCTTTAGGGCCTAGCATTCATATCAGTATGTACAGCAACCAAAGCAAACCCCAACAAGGCTACACGCGAACCGAGAAGCGGTGGGAGAGAGGCTACACAAGAACAACCCATCGATTAATACATTGTCGACTGCCGTGTCAACAGCGTCATCATCGTCATCGTCATCATCGTCATCATCATCATCATTATCATCATCATCGTCATCATCGTCGTCATCATCGGCATGATCTTCATCATCGTCATCATCATCATCATCATCATCATCGTCATCATCGTTATCATCATCATCGTCATCATCGTCATCATCATCATCATCATCATCATCGTCATCATCGTCATCATCGTCATCATCGTCATTATCGTCATCATCATTATCATCGTCATCATCGTCATCATCATCATCGTCATCATCATCATCATCATTAACATCATCATCATCATTAACATCATCATCGTCATCATCATCATCATCATTAACATCATCATCATCATCATCATTACCATCATCATTATCATCATCATCATCATCACCATAATCATCATCACCGTCACTCACCCGGATAGTTCTTCGCCTGCGAGAGATCCGACTTCTGGCGCGGCAGCGAGATGGCTGCGTCCGGTGGCGCCCTCCCTCCCACCGCCACCGCCGAGTTCGACCTCAGCATGTAGGCGGGCTGCGGTGGTGCCGGCGTCTCGCGCTGCGGCACCGCCGGCGGCTCCGACGCCGGCGCCCTCTTCAGCTTGGCGCGCGCGCTCAGGATCTCGTCGCTCATAGAGGGCGCCTCGTGCTTGGGGCTCGAGCCTGCGGCGGAGATATGGCGCGCGAATGAGCGACGGCGCTGATCGCGGCCGACGCGGAAGATCGCGTTCGCGGAGAAATACCGGCGATTTAACCTCTGGTTCG
Organism: Priapulus caudatus; assembly: GCF_000485595.1. Lineage (NCBI taxonomy): Eukaryota > Metazoa > Priapulida > Priapulimorpha > Priapulimorphida > Priapulidae > Priapulus > Priapulus caudatus. The sequence goes on from NW_014577595.1 coordinate 108,184, forward strand.
AACAGAGGTTTGACTCAAAGAAGAAGAAGAAGACGGATAATACAATACAGGCGAGAAAATGTGCGGAGACGTCGACTTGACACGGGTGACAACTTTGACAACAGACTTGACAGCGGATAACTGTGACAGACTTATTCACGTGTACAACAAAGTCGAGACAATAAGAATAGCGTATTGTTATTAGAAGAGAAATGATAATAATTAATAAGAAACGATAATAAGAGCGTTTTATCAGAAAACAGATCAGAAGTGAAACAGTAAAATACAGAGAGACATGCAACCATAGCAGGGGCAGAGCTGTACCCACACAAAACCAATTTCGAACTCACTTCCTTCCGTCTCACATCCGCATTATAAACGCACGTGGCGAGTATTGTGAAAACAATATATATATATATATATATATTATATATATATATATATATACGTATATATATATAAACTGTAAAGGACGGCAAAAAACTCTGCCCCTACTTGGCAAAAACGACGTGCAAAAATAAAACATACGCAGGAACCAGGAGCGAGGAGACGATATCCCACAGAATCTACCTGTCTCTGCCTCCACCTCGTCGATCACCGCCGGCGCCCCCTGGTGCGCGTTGCCAGGGTGCTGCTGCTGCTGTTGCTGCTGCAGGGAGTCGAGGTAGGCGTCGATGCGGTGCACCTTGGGTAGCGTGCCGTAGCGATGCGTAGCGTGATTCACCGACGCCTCGTCCAGCGTTCCCACCTGCTAACGGTCAGCAACGCTGCAGTCAGTGGCATAGCCAGGATTTTTTTAACAGGGGGGGCAAAAACAGCGAACTGCGCAAAATAGTGGATGACTATATATTTTAATGGTTCCTCCGCCTCCCTCTCCACACCCTACGCTCCCCACCTCTCAACTCTGCCATCTTTGTTTTGGGCGCCATGCAAACAGGCGACATTTTTGTTCGTTGTTTTCTGCTCCCAAGATGTGTAACTGTTCAATGGCGGATCCAGGATTCTAAGGAGGGCGGATGAGGGTATGGGGTTCGGGGTAGGGGGGTCCTCCCCCAGAAAACTTTGAAAATGTAGATTGCAGGAGATGGTATTTTAGGCACTTTTGAGTATATGTACAGCCTTCATTCTGGCTATGACAATTCTCTTTTTAGTACAACAATTCTTATTTTATTTTTTTTTTAACTTTAGGATCCCCCCCCCCCCTAACTACGCCACTGGTCGTGGTACGTCAGCCGGCCGGAGCCTCGATGTCGATTTCCTTTTGCGATTTTCCCCGAGTTCGGGGTCGCAGTTATTTAGCTGACTGGGGATGCACGCGCGTGAGTTTTGGCGAACTTTATGAGTCAAGGTCGCCATTATTAATCCCTTCATGAATAAGTTAAGTTAAAGTTAAATCCTTCCCGCGCCTATGTGGATCATAGGCGCACAGGGCGGTGCCTATCTCCGTTTCAGTAACCCTGAGGCCGCCGCAGCTGCTTTCACAGGAAATGCTACAGTAGGGGGTTAGTCCAAGCCATGAGTCAGGCTCGTAGTAATTTAGCTGACTGGGGATGCATGCGCGTTTTGGGCACAGATTCCATGCGAACTCACGTGAGCAGAGCAGTAGACACGCACACTTGGGTAACCGGGCAAGTAACAAACAGTGCCCAATATTATGACTGTCATCACGTTTGATATAGTATCCACAATTCTTCTCTTTGGTCAGCCCATGTCAGCGACTCAGCCATGTCGAGTGTTCAGACATGAATAATTGCAAGAGAGATCGAAAGCAAATATCTGATATTCAGCACTGGCTGTGGGTACTAGGGAGTTGGCAGTGAGATTCGCGCTGTAGAAATCAGTTGTGGGAGGACACAGATGTGTTTTCCTCTCTCTGCCTTACCTGCACGTCTCCACTGCCATCATGTTGCTGCTGCTGCTGTTGTTGCTGCTGTTGTTGTTGCTGTTGTTGTTGCTGTTGTTGCTGCTGTTGCTGCTGCTGTTGTTGCTGCTGTTGCTGCAGCTGTAACTGCACCTGTTGCTGCTGCTGTTGCTGTTGCTGCTGGTAAGCAGCCCTTGCCTTCTCCTGTGCCTTTCTTACTTTTTCGGGAACCTGTAAGCGAGGGAAATGGTACATACATATGCTGTTAGTGAACGGAACAACAATTACAATGCAACCAGCAAGTGCTATGCTATGACCTATTCGCATACACTGACCTCGTCTGACTCCCCCCCCCAGGGTACTGACCTTTCCTTCACCCCACCCAAGTACTGACTGAGTCTGACCCAACACCCGAATACTGACAGATCTTGCCTGACCCCCCCACCCCCCACACACACACAAAAGAACTGACCTCGTCTAGCCCACACCCCCCCCCTACCTGACCTCGCCTGGGCCTTGACCTGACCCCCACCCTTCCTTACCCAAACTACCGACCCGGCCTGACCTCTCCCCAGACGACCTCTAGCTGTCACCTTCATCGGCTTGCGCGTCGACTGGCTGCGGCTGCCCTGAGACAGCGGGGTCGAGCGTCTCGCGTTCTGAGACGCGGGCGTGTCGCCGCGCTGCCGCTGCTGCTGGGAGGTGGGGGGCGTGTCGCGGCCCCGCCCGCCGCCGCCGCCGCCGCCGCCGATGCCGCCGCAGGGCGGGGGGTCGACGGGACGCGCCGACATCGTCTGCAGGTCCTTGTCGATCTTCTCGAAGACGCGGCTGATCTCCTCGCCGTACGGAGAGTCCTCGGGTCCCGGCGACGGACTCTCGTCGCGGTCCCTGCGCGCGCGAAGAGAGGAGCCGGTTAGTTACCGTGGCGACGTCTCGCAACCGCGCGGCGCGTAGAGGGATGGGTGGGGAGTAGGCAGTAGTCTTGGATGGGGTTGGATGGGGTTGGATGGGGTTGGGGTGAAGTGAAGTTGCCTGTGGTGGTGTTAAATGGAGCGGAATGCCGGTTACTCCCCCCGTGTAGACACGGGGCACAAGTCTCCCGCGTCAGATTTTTTTGATAAACGATAAAAAATTTCTCAACGGGCTGCGGCGACTTAGAAATCTTCGGATGACGACTGCGGCCGTGACGGCCAATGAGAAATCATTTCCTCCGACGTGCGGGGGCCAATCAGAAATCTTTCGCCCAGGCATCACCCGCAGATGGCACTCACCGGAAGGAGCTGGTGCGTTTGGGAGGCGTCGGCGCCGTGCGCGCGCTCTTGTTTCGCAGCAGCACGTTGCTGAAGCGCGCAGCAGACGCCGCCGTCGCCGGCGACTCGCGCTCCGTCACCAGCTTGTGCAGCGACTGCGTCGAGCCGGGTGTCTTCCTGCTGTGAAACGACGACTCCGCCGACAGCGGACTGCCCTCTGGGGAGAGAAAAACGAAACGGTGAGGCGCGGCTGCGTCGCTGGTTAATGTCGTGACGAAACGCTCCACCGATTGGCGAGATAAAAACGAAACGATTGCAGACGACTGTGGCATTGTCGCGACTGGCTTTAAGTTCGCGCTGGTTTGGATAAGTTGTGTGTTACGCTTCCTACCAAATAGTGGAGGTTAGAATGAGAAATACGCGCAACGACACAAGACGATCAAACTCACTTTGCCTGCCAGAGACATCTGGTGCACTCCCGCGGAAACTAGACATGCCTTGTGATGAGCGATTCAATGTGCGTTCCACTTCTGCAAGTATAAACATCCGCTACTTGGACGGACACGGGACAGTTTCCAAGCAAGACGAGCGAACGCCATTATTAAGAAAGAATAACTATCTCACTGTAACAAATTTCAGGTTACTACACAATCTAACTTAAAAAAAAATATTTTTTAATTAAAATTAAAAATTCAACATAAATCTATTCAGTTAGACTCTGTTCATGTAGTAATTGCCTTTGATGTATGATATGATATTGTGTACACTATGGATGTACCTTCACTGATACTGGAGTTTGGAAACATATCTTCCAGTTCACGGCCAATCTCTTTGAATGTTGGTCTTTGGTTTGGGTCCCATTGCCAGCCTGAGAAGAGAGAGAACAAGTGTTGCAATTCTATGAGAAAAGACTTGCTGCCGATTACATCATTTTAATTACGAATAAGATGTACGTTATTCTATTAGGAGTATATATGATGACAGCAGTTTTAAAACAACATATGAACAATGATAACACAATGACAACGACAAAATGTTTTCAATGTAAATAAATTACTTGGTTTAAACATATAATGAATCAATGAATCAATGAATCAATGAATGACGTGAATGAATAAATAAATGAATGAACGAACGAAAGAACGAACAAAAGAGCAAATAAATCAATGAACAAACTAATGAACAAATTAATGAACAAATGAACGAACGAACGAACGACCAACCGAACAAACGAACGAACGAACGACCGAACGAACGAACAAACGACCGACCGAACGAACGACCGAACAACCGAACGAACGAACGAACGAACGAACGAACGAACGAACGAACAAACGAACGAACGAACGACCAAACAAACAAACGAACGAACAAACGAACGAACGAACGACCGACTGAACGACCGACCGAACGACCGAACGAACGAACGACCGAACAAACGACCGAACGACCGAACGAACGAACGAACGACCAAACGACCGAAACGAACGACCGAACAAACAAACAACCGAACAAACGAACGAACGAACGAACTAACGAACGACCGAACTAACGAACGACCGAACTAACGAACGACCGAACAAACGACCGACCGAACGACCGAACGACCGAACGAACGAACGACCGAACAACCGAACTAACGAACGACCACGAATGACATCGTGAGCGACACTCACACTTCTTCATCAGGTCGTAGACATTCTCTGGGCATCCCTGCGGTCTCTCCATGCGATATCCCTTCTCCAGCAGGTGGTAGACCTCGGTGAGATCCACCCCGGGGTAAGGGGACATGCCGTACGTCGCTATCTCCCACAGCAGCACGCCGAAAGCTGTAAAGCAATATTATGCAATATAAAGCAACATATGCAATATATAATGCAATATATAAAGCAATGTTGATGCAATATTATTGACAAGAAATTCTGTTGGCCACCAACGGCACAATAATATTGATGCAATATCGTCATTTGTGCTCTGATGCTGAAGGTGTTCAGACATGGATCTGCACAATGAGACAATGAGTGGACAATGAGATATTGCACAATATTCTGATTATGTGCCACCGCGACGACACAATAATATTGCACAACCTTCAATAAATATCTACTGGGTTTTGATTCCATCAGAATATTGCGCAAGTCAGCATTTTCCTTCAATATTGCACACTAACGATCAATAATATTGTCAATACTCATTATTGACAATATTATTGTCAATAATATTGTGCGTGTATGGGCCGCTGTACACAGGCTGATGTCAGCCAACGAAGCACGAACATCGTGGGAAAGACGCTGGCGGATTCCGAGCAGATGATAGATACAACTCGACGGAGAAAAGTGATTGGGAAAGAGGAGCAGTTGCTTTACAGAGCGAATGGGCTGGCAGGAGAAGCCGTCGTGTCAGTATATATTTGACATAATATTGTGTTCGACACCAAGATTTTACCGTGAAACTAACTTACTACCTTACTCGGGAAAAGATTTCTAGGTGAATAAAAGTTAGGTGTGTCCCATCCAAAGAGCGTGTGGCTCACAAACAAAACTCTCACTCTCTTAGTCTCTATGTAAAACACTCCTCTATGTAAAGTTCTCCACTAACTTACGCCGCCGCCGGTTAGTCTCGTAAACAAACAGAATCCAACCCGGTAAATTCGCCACTCTGTCCCCGATCGAAATCGTACAAAAAAATTGGGACATTTTTTCGCTCCCGACTTCGCGCGTCGGGTCGCGAATACCGCCGCGCTGCGCCGGTGGCGCCACCTACCCCAGACGTCGGACTTGATGGAGAAGGTGTTGTAGGCGAGTCCCTCGGGCGCCGTCCACTTGATGGGGAACTTGGCGCCGGCGTGGGCCGTGTAGGTGTCATCGCGCGTCAGCCGCGCCAGCCCGAAGTCACACACCTTCACAAAGTGGTTGTCGGCGACGAGGCAGTTCCTCGCTGCGAGGTCCCTGCAGAAGCACGCGGATACACGTGTATGCGTGTGTGTGTGTGTGTGTGTGTGTGTGTGTGTGTGTGTGTGT
>NW_014577595.1:114494-116277 GCF_000485595.1 Priapulus caudatus
GTGTGTGTGTGTGTGTGTGTGTGTGTGTGTGTGTGTGTGTGTGTGTGTGTGTGTGTGCGCGCGCGCGCGCGCGTGTGGGAGAGAGGCTGCATTGTTACAGCCTAAACAAAGAGCTTTTGTTGACTAATATTCGATACACCATAACGATAAAGATTTCCGGCACAGATCACGTAGCAATATACAGGATTAAGGCGAGTACGCGCTAAATTTCACGATTCGCAACAGATATCTCCTGGTGAGCACGACACCGGTTCACACGGGGCGTGATGACCCAACAACTGACACAGCCAACGTCAAACGACCAACATTTTATGGGCATTATTATACGAGGGTACGTAACTTATAACCCACGCTTAGGCACTGCTGCTAACTTTAGTCTTTACGATACGCCCTGTTGTTTAGCTAAGGTGAGAGAAGCACCAACACATACCATCGGGTAAGCACACCGCGCAGCTAACAGCGACCCAGGAACCGAGCTCCGACTGGGCAGTTTTGTTTACTAACAACAGCTTCTGTAGATCTGGCGGGACATAGGCGCCGTTATAAGCGCCCCTGTGATTATTGCTTTCATTCCCGGAGGCGGCGACACACCGATGAAAGTAAACATTGCTCGCATTGGCACCTCGTGTACAGCAAGGAGCTAAATATAACAAGGAGAGGAAGCGCCGCCATATCTGGCCCAAATTTTGGTTCGGCAGAGACCCTAGAACAGATTAGTGTTCGATTGTCTCTGGGTTCGGTCTGCACAGCCGTTTCAGCTGATTATGGTCCATAGATGGCGCCCTTGAGGCGAAAACGGTCTGCACAGCCGTTTCAGCTGATTATGGTCCATAGATGGCGCCCTTGAGGCGAAAAGCACACAGCCAATCCGCTTCCTCTCCTTGTTATATTTAGCTCCTTGGTGTACAGCATATTCTACAACATTCCCCTTCCATCATGCGTGCGTGTGTGTGGTTAAAGTATGATACGTGACGATGTTTTGTCGTGTTGGCTTCACACGCGAGCCCATGCACGAACACACGTAATAGCGCCACCGTCACACGTGGCAATGAAACTGGTCTGCATGTGTGTCTTCACCAAAGTTCCCGTAGATGTTGCTGTACCTTGTATGCTGTACATTGTGCTTGGGAATTAAACCCCTGCGAAAGCACATTTGTTATTGATAGTTTATTTGTTTGATTTGATTTGTTGTAGCACAACTACAGATTGTTATTGCCTCCGAGGCTCTTATTACAAGCTTGAATAAGTACACGGGGAGTGAGAAGTGTGAATATGGGGGCACAATACGACCATGAGTGTCATAATATAGACTACATATATATGTCATAATATAATATATATAATATTAACTAATATATAATATTATATAATATGCCATAATATAGTCATAATATAGTCATAATATAGTCATAATATGTCATAATATAATCTATCGTATGACACTCCTGATACGATACCATCGTACGTCACAATTTCGCACTGAAGAAGACCTGACTGCCCTTATTGCACACAGTCGAACCTGTGTATAGCGGTCGCTCAAGAGAAACCCCTACGCGTGTCCTGTTTTAAGGACAGGCATCCGTTCAGTAGCAGTGATTTTACTGTGAAGTCAAGGGAAGTGTCAAAAGCGTGCCTTTATGGACAGGTGTCTAATAGTATCTTATGGACAGGTGTCTATAGGTGTCTTATGGACAGGTGTCTATAGGTGTCTTATGGACAGGTGTCTATAGGTGTCTTATGGACAGGTGTCTATAGGTGTCTTATGGACAGGTGTCTATAGATG